>NW_018218197.1:1380-2634 GCF_001263595.1 Phalaenopsis equestris | reverse complement strand
CAAGAAATGATACAAATTGGTCAAACCTTATTAAATTCAATATAGAGCATGCTTGGAATATTCCTTCAATCATTCAAGTTTTTAACATGGTTAAACACATGGTTAAAAAAAAATTGAACCTATTGTTTATTTAAATTTGAATATACTCATAAACATGGTAAATAAATGTTTGACTTTTGTTTAAAATTATATTGAGCCTTGTTTGAACCTTGAAGTGAATTGGTTGAGTCTAGGCTGAGATCTTAAGGTTTTAGTGTGGACAATGATGGGGAGCCATCTGATCAAGCGTGTATCGGATGGATGGACGAGATGAAGCCGGACAGCGCTTTGGTTCATGAAAAGCGGGCCGAGTCAGCAGATACATGGATGACAACGTCGAATGGGAGCGCATCGTGTGGAGTTTTCGAGCCGCAGTAGGATGACGACGCGCCACACGTTTAAATAGAAAAATAGGGGTTTTTTGAATTAAATAAATAACCCTAACTTCAAAAATTCATTTCTTGGTGTAGAAAAATCACAAAAATAAAATAAAAATACCACTTGCTCAGTGAACATCAGTGAACAAAGGAGAACAGAACAATATGGAAATAGTTTGAAGTCCATTTGATGCATATTTTATTTTTAATTAATTAAACATTGATTTGAGTATTTTGATTCTCCATACATGTAGGCATATCACCATGGCTTGAAACTTTAGCATATTGTTGCCTCTGTCCTAGAGAACATTCTTAGAGAACATTCTTTGATTTTTCCAAAGTCAGAGGAGATCTCTAGACAAAGATCCATATTTTTCAAGTTTATGTCTATTATTTGCATAAATTAATCATGATAATTAACATGTTTCTTATAAAATTCCAAGAAAATTATGAAAGGTTTGCCATGACCAAAGAACCCTTTGAAAAGTATTTCTTGGGTCAAGTCATTGAAAATGCACCTAATTTCTACCAACACTAAAACATAAAGAAAATTAATTTTGGGTAACTCAAACATCTAAATGACTTTATTTTTAATCCCCACTAAGATTCAAAGTCCAGAGAACCCACCATAAAAATTTCATAACATTTGAAGTTCATTTGATAACTTAAATTGAATTTTCAAGTTAAATGACATTTTTTGCACTAAAATGATTTTTAATAATTAAAATATAACTTAAAAAATTACAAAAAAATAGTTTTTAGAGTTCTCTTTGATCAAAAGAATTTTCTACAAATAAAATGGTGATTAAAACAAAGACTTCAGTTTTAGCCTATTTTT
>NW_018218197.1:0-1080 GCF_001263595.1 Phalaenopsis equestris | reverse complement strand
AAATATTTTATAATTAATAAACACTCCAGAATTTAAAATAATTCTTAAAATTCAAATAAAATTTAAAAAATCATTAAGTTTGGTCCAAGTGCTTTTCTAGTCTAATTCTACCTCTGGTAAAAATTTCAAGTGATTAAAAATTTCAAGGGATTAAGCTTTTCCTTGGCCAAGTTAGGGAATTTTCTTTGAAAAGTCCTATTTTTGCATTAAAATAAATATTTAAATTAAATTAAATTTTGAAAAAAATCACATTTTCTCCTCTGATGTCTTAATTGACCCATGAGTGAGATGGAATTAAAATTTCAAAGTCATTTGAATTAAATTTGATAAATTATAAAGTGATAGAACCTCAGGGGCAAAAATATAATTTTGGAAATTTAGCCTTAATTAACATTTATGCTTAATTCCAGAAAGGGAAATGAGCAATCTTTAATCATAATCAACATACTTGGGTGATTGAAACACAAGAGATTAATTAGTAGAAACCCATCTCACTTTT
Source organism: Phalaenopsis equestris (assembly GCF_001263595.1). Taxonomy (NCBI): domain Eukaryota; kingdom Viridiplantae; phylum Streptophyta; class Magnoliopsida; order Asparagales; family Orchidaceae; genus Phalaenopsis; species Phalaenopsis equestris. Next base: position 581 of record NW_018218197.1, on the reverse strand, counting down.
CTTAATTAAAAGAATAAATTTGCAATTTCCTTTAAATTATAGAAAATTGGAAGTCTAGTCAATTAAATGATCCTATACTGAGGGGTAGGATTTTGGGTGTCAATAACTCGTTAATTTAACACCCCTATTTTATGTTCAAATGAATTTCAAAAGGAATCATCATCATCACTTAAAATTCAATTTCATTCAAAGTGACTAAGACATTTACCAAAATCTTAAGGGCTTAACAATAAATAAGGATTAGAAAAGTAAACATAATTGAAAATTGAACACCTTTAAAACACTACAAGCCCAAATTAAAAAGTTGGCTAAGTATCTTAATAACACTAACTTGCCCCTTTAAGGGTATTCACCCACATATTTCTTAAATTAAATTACAAGTGCTAGTTACCCTATTCTTATGGACAATTAAAACATCAATGTTCACTGAGCATTAAAGGTATTTGCAGGATGGGTTATTAAGCAACATAATAATTTTAAAAGAGCTTGAGGCTTTTCACCAGGCAATGAGAGAGAAATATGGACCTGTTTCTTTCTTCAGATCTTTTGGATACCTCGGAGGTCTACTAAACATAATATAT
>NW_018218196.1:0-479 GCF_001263595.1 Phalaenopsis equestris | reverse complement strand
GGTACGAGTTCCTCCGAGTGGCATGTTTCTCGTACATCGTGGAGTTAATGGTAAACGAATTTCATCCAATCATGTAGGCAGCGGTTGTTGAGCCCCGCGTAGGAGCTGTAGAATATCTAGTTGAGACTCTTCCATTCTACGCATTCAATCTTCAATTGAAGGACCCGAAACACCTCCATTGTTCAGTGGCAGGATATCGTCTGCCAGGGCGGGAAGACGAAGAAGTATGCCGCCCTTGGCTTTGTGATTGCTCCCTGGAACGATGGGTGTTGAAGCGAGATGCTCCATTATCACGAACATTGTGTCTGGTTGTCATGTAGTTGACCGTGTAAATACTTTAGTTGTGGGATTGAAACTTTCCCACAGACGGCGCCAAACTGATGCGTGCTAGAAAATTCGCGGCGGTAGAGTAATGAATTATCATCTTAGCGTTGCACGAGAATGCAGCACACACTCAGATAAAAAATGAATCGAGCTGT
>NW_018218195.1:22459-23491 GCF_001263595.1 Phalaenopsis equestris | reverse complement strand
GAAATAATCTTAACTTTGCATTATATAGTAAAATTGATTGCCCTAGCTGAAAATTTTTAGTAATAATCTTTTAATCATGCCACATCTTCATCTTTTTTTTATAAATCTTAGCACTCTCATAAGATTCATTCCTTATCTCTTCAAGCTCATTTAATTGTAAAAATATTTTCTCACCAGCATCTTTCAAATTATACTTGAACTCTTCAATTCCAATATGTCTTTTGCTCAAGTTCAACTGGTAAGTGATATGCTTTCCCAAAAATTAGTCTGTATGGGGAAATTCCTATAAGAGTTTTGTATGTAGTCCTATAAGCCCACAAAACATAGTCAAGTTTGATTGACCAATCCATTTTAGTTGGATTTATAGATTTTTTTCATAATTCTTTTATTTTCTCGATTGGATAATTCAACCAAGCCACTTGTCTGAGGATGATAAGCAGTAGCAATTCCATGATTTATACAATATTTCTTTAACAATTTCACCATTATAACATTTCTAAAATAACTTCCCCCGTCAATTATGATAACTCTCGGCATCTCAAATCTACAAAATATGTTTGTTTTCAAAAATTTTGCAACACATTGAGCATCACATCGTTGTAAAGCAACAACTTCTATCCATTTGGATACATAGTCCACTGCTATGAATATATATAAATTCCCGTAAGATAGTATAAATGGTACCATGAACTCTAATCCCCCAACATCAAATATTTCAACTTCTAGCATATAATTGAGGGGCATCTTATTTCTTTTAGAAATATTGCCTACTTGTTAACATCTATCATAAGTTTTGATATAAGAATTAATATCTCTAAAGATAGTAAGCCAATAAAATCTAGATTGTAAAATTTTGTATGTTATTTTATCAACACCAAAATGTCCCCAAAAAATAGAATTATGACATTTTTGGATAATTTCATAAGTCTCTTCTAACGGTACACATCTTCGAATAATAAGATCCTTTCCTTATTTAACTAAAAATAGGTCATCCTAAAAACAAGTCTTAGCTTCAGAAATAAATTTCCTCTT
>NW_018218195.1:6297-9961 GCF_001263595.1 Phalaenopsis equestris | reverse complement strand
GGAAAACTTCATTTCATCAAAGCAAATCCACTAGATAAGTGTTTATAAAACCATAAGATAATGAAGAACACAATACTTAGCTTTTTACTTTTGAAAGAAAGTCGAAAATCTCTCCCACAAAGTCTCCTACCAATCCATGCAATGCTAGAACATCTCCTTACAAATTTTCTCAAAATCTTCTCTCCAAACTCTCCAAAAGCGTAGAAATCTACATTTCTACTCCTATTCTAAAAATCCTAAAATTTCTCCACACTTTTCCTAACATTCCTCTCACACATAACCTTTATTTTATAACCTAAATTTTTTCTTTTAAAGTGTAGGGATGAAGTTTGAAGAGTTGCCACAAGAGTCCTTTCAAAAAGCATCAAAATACGTTGAATTTCGGCCCATAACCGCCCAAAGTCGGTCCAAAGTCGTCCCTGGAGCCGTCAGAGAGCTCGAGGGCGCTGTCGGGGAGCTTTTCTGTCATTTTTCGGTCTGCTCAGGTAAATCTTGCCGTCAGTGCCATTTTGGCGCCATCGGCGAGCAGACTGCGCAGCTCCATCGTTTTGCTCCGTTTGGCTCCGTCTTAGCTCTGTTTTGCCCCATTTTAGTTGTGTTGTGTTCCTAACAGATAGACCTACAAAATAAGCATGAAAAAAAACTTCCTTTCAATTGTAATCTCATTCAAAAATATGCAAGAAGTTTAAAATAGATTAAGCATCAAAAGACTTATCGAAAGATGACAGGGAAAAATTTCATTTCTTGGTCGTTTTTGCTCCACATTGCATCATTTTTGCATTTTTTTGCTCCAATGACCATAATTCTTCATAACTGCAACAAAACATAAACAATACCCCTCTTTAAAGTGCAATATCATAAAAAACAGTGTAAAATAGGTATGAAAATATCAACATATTTTCTTTTGGTCAGGTGTCTCCTTATCTTCCTTCATATCTAGCACAATGAAATCAACAGGAAAAATAAATTGAACCACTTTCACTAGGACATATTTTATAACTCCTTGCTAACTGTAGAGTTTCACTAGTAGGGGTTATTTATCCCAATCTCAATCTTTAAATATAGATAATGACATAAGGTTAATACTTGCACCTAAACCACATAAAGCTTTCCCATAAAATCTGTCTCCTATCACACATAGAATTGTAAAGCTAACGGGATCTTTAAGCTTTTCAGAAAACTTTTTTTGAATTATAGCACTGCACTTCTCACTAAGTGCAACAGTCTCATTATCTTCAAACTTTTAAGAATCTATTAAGAATATCCTTCATAAAATTTACATAGCTTAGCATTTGTTCTAAGGCTCCAGCAAATGAAATATTAATTTAATGAAGCTTCTTAAAAATTTTTAGAAACCCTAAAAGGAAATTATTGATGCATTCTCTTCTGATGAAGTCTCTGAGGAAATGGAGGTGGCGGTTTCTCTAAGTGTAAGTGGAGAAATAGGTCTTTCAGAATCTTTTGGAGCGTCCTCTTTGGACTCCTCAATTTCTTCTCTCTCTACTTCAGTTTCATTTTTAATTCTACCTTCTAACTCTCTTCTGCTTTTAGGTTGAATAGCATTTACTTGCTTTTTTTTCTGGTCTTTCAAATTTGTTTCACTATTTCTAGGAAGTGTTCGTTGGGATCTATTACTTAGTGAATTTTTAATTTGTGCAAGTTGATTCTCAATATTTCTAATTGTAGTTCCTTGACTTTGTAAGTGATTTCCCATTCGTAACAACACTTCCTCTATAGATAACTTCTCCTTAAATTGTGAATTACTGTTGAAATCTGGAGGATAAGTAGATCTATAATTATTATTTCCTTGGTTATTCCAGTTTTCCAATGGGTTTGCTTGATTGTTCCCCCATTGCTGATTATTGCCACCCAAAGTATTATTCCAATTTAAGTTGAGATGGTTATTCCAACTTGGGTTATAATAGTTTGACTATGGGTTATTCTATTTGTTATTTATTTCATTCAAAGTTTCTAATAATACTTGAAAATCTACCAATTAGCCTAATGAGTTCTCCTCAATCATAAAGATTGGTTGAGAAAAATTCATTCCAAATTGGACTAACTTCCTTGAAATTGTAGCAACTTGATTTTCTAACGTAGTAAACACATTAGATTCATGAATATTGGCTACTTTCTTTGGATTTACCTGCTGAAAAGGCCATTAAAAATTATTGGTAGTCATTTCTTCGATTAAAGAAAAAGCGCGATCAAATGGTTTTGACATCAATGAACCACCAGTAGCGGCATCGATAATAGATCTAAGAGAACTAGCTAATCCATTATAAAATGTATGAATTATTAACCAATCTGGTATAACATGGTGTGGACACTTTCTTAAGAGTTCTTTAAATTGTTCCCATGCTTCATAAATATATTCCCCTTCAAAATGATTAAAAGATGTAATATCATTTCTAAGCTTCATAGTTTTTTATGGTGGAAAATATTTAGCAAGGACTTTTTGTGCTAAATCACCCCAAGTTTTGATAGATCCAGGTGCTAATGAATTCAACCACATCTTAGCTTTATCCCTCAGTGGGAAAGGAAATAGCCTAAGTCCTATGCCATCATCTGATACACCATCATATTTAAATGTAGCGCACAATTCTAGAAAATTGGCAAGATGTAAATTTAGATCTTAAGTTGGTGATCCCCAAAACTTATTATTTGATACCATTTAGAAAATAGCAGGTTTAAGCTCAAATGAATTAGCCACAACAGTAGGTTTCAAAATACTACAATGGAGTTAAATATTAAAATGAAGTTCATCTACCGTAGGGTTGGCATAATCTCTTAATGGTCTAAATTCTTGATGAATTTCAACATTTAGATTTTTTTGGTTTGTAATTTTTCTAATTTTTATAGATTTTTTAAAATTTTTAATTTTTTTGGTTTTTTTTTATTTTCTTAACAGTTCTTTCTAATTCAAAATCGTAGGGCACTAGTCCTTCAGGACCGGAACAATGCATACACAAAAATAAAAAAATAAAAAATAAATAAAGCACACAAAATAAAATACTATAACTTTCTATAGTTTAAATAAGACATTATAAAATTAGAAATTTGCTTTTAAATCAGAAATTTTCTTTTAAATTAATCTTCTTTTCTAATTTCCCCGGCAACTCGCCAAAAACTTGATCCCAAAACTGCTTATTTACAACAGTATAATAGTGAATTTAATTATAATTTTCACATATATTTCACAACTGAACAAAAAACTTGATCCTGAAGAAAATAAGAATTTAACTCTTTAATTTATATATTGAGATAATACGCAAGTATATGCATCGTTATCAAGTAATAGAGAACTTTTTTATTAAGACCTGAATATCGAACCCACAGGGAAATTCTGTAATATGCAATATTGAACAACAAGCTTTCTATTCTTAAAAGACAATTACTTAAACTATAGATAATTTGACAGTAATTAAAATTGAAATCTTTTTGGTATTTTTGAGATTTTGACAAAACGGTAAAAACTTCTAAAGATAACTTGAGTTTATGTAAAGAAAAGCACTTGATATGAAAATATCTTTCTCCTTATCATGAATTAGTAATAAGTATATGAATTTTTTTGTGGAAGTTGCAAATTGTGTTGTGCCAAATAGGAGCAATTATATGCTTTACCCTTATTAGAGATGCTATAAAGCACATTGACTAATTTAAA
>NW_018218195.1:0-5938 GCF_001263595.1 Phalaenopsis equestris | reverse complement strand
TTTAATTACTTATCATTTTAAGGAGAAATATAAAGAAAACTACTATGAATCCATGGAGAAAACAAAACCACACTTTAGTTTAAAAGTAGAAATTATTATCAAACTAACAAGAAATATCAATTAAAACCAAAAGTAGTTCAAAATAGAAGATAAAAAATTATCTCAAATCCTCTACCGAATTCTTGAAGTTCCTTTGAATCTCTTATCTTTTACAAAACTCTAAACTATCAAAATAAAACTAAATACAAAAAGGATAAAAGTAAATTTTGTATGGTGCCTGAATCTTTCTACAAGATTCTCCACGATTGTCGCAAGACTCAGCACTCTCTCCCTCTTCAAGCACCCATCTCAAATGTCTCAACTTCCTTCTTTTATAAATCTCCAAAAGGTGCCTTGGACATTCTTTAAAATGTGTCTAAATTCAATGTATTCTCTAAGGGATGCCTCCTTTCATAGGTCTTTTAATAATATTTTTGTTCCTAGTGGTCATATTTAGCTAATAGGTGCCTCAAATGTCTCTTCAAAATTCAGCCAAATGAAGAAAATTGGCACTTATGCGCGGGGCCTCTGGTGCTTAGGCGCAGCCTTCTCTGTTTACCCAACACTTAAGAGCCAGATCTGGCCCTTAGGTGCCAAAACACTTTTGCACAAACTTAATATTTTTGCTCCAAATTTGATGCTTTTTCACTCCTTTTAGCATTTCTCAAGTTTTTACTTATACCTAAAAGAAAAACACACAAATAACTTCCATTAAAGCACAATATCTCAAAAATAGGTATAAAAATGTGTTTAAAAACACTATATATTTTAGATGTATCAGTGCTCAAACTTATTCAAATAATTTTTAAATTTTTACAGTGAATCAAGATGACTTTTCTGTATAATTAGGGATTGATTTTATTTATTTTTTATTAATATTTAATTTAAATTATTAGTACAAATTATAAACATTTAAATAACTATAGAAATAAAAAAAAATTTTAAACCATCATGGTATTTTCTTAGCTCCTCTGACCACAAAAAACCTACTAAATTTTATTTTATAATCTTCCAAGTGTTATTTCAATTTATGTAATTATATTACACTAAGATATCCCTCCAAGCTTGAAAATTAGGGTTATGAACATAGGAATGCTCTCTAATATTGGAAAATTAGGGTTATGAACAAAGTTTTGGATTTTTTAAGATCTAAAATTTATTTAAAAAAGAAAATCCCTAATTTCCTACTTATCCACGTGGCACCACACCATCCTCATCCGCCTCGTAGCCTCCAAACGGCGTTCTACCCTTCCACACTGCCAGACACCTCAACACCTAATCAACCCGCAGTTTCGTTCGATCTATCTGTCTGCCAAAATCCAGAGCATCCATTTGATACACGCAAAAAAATGGATAACATCCGTTCATCGTTCCCAATCTTCCTAACCCGAGAGCTGTTAAACTTCAAAACTTAAGATCTCTCTCAATACTCAACTAAATCACATGGGATTTATTCCCACACCTTCATCTTTTCAAGACAAAAACATCCATATTGTGATAGTGTTGTGAAGTATAGTCTGTACGCATGGAGACTTAAATTAAGCATGGTTTAAGGTATGAGCTCAGTACCAGTGTCTGAGAGGGGTGGCCTCAATCAGATGGTTGGAGAAGTTTTAGAGGACTTTAGAGAACCTTCATATGAGCTCCTAGGTTGTGGTGAATTGTTTAGATATGATTTCAACTAAAGTCAATTTCATGTGTTGGTCTAGAGCAAGGTTAGAGGTTCTCTGTGATGTGTCTTTTATGGGGGATCAACTCCTCGCACTCTAGGGATGGTGTGCACACAATTAATTGGACTTTGGCAGACTATGAAGGTGTGGGGGAATCATTCCTTAGTTTTGGCAAGGAATTGGCCTGAGAAATTAGCTCAAGGCACTGAATTTAGATGGCTAGAAACAATGGGCTTACACTTACGGAGATTTTTTGACAGAGTTTCCCCTACGTTTTAGACACTCTCCCCTTTTGTGGGGAAGAGAACAATTTATAGCCATGGCCACTGGGCTGAGCTCAGAGTTGGCTGGTGGGTGCAATGGAGAGCTGAGGTGGAGGGCTGAGTAGCACAAGTGACCAGTTAGGGCTTGACACATTGGATTGGTTCAATTTTGTTCAATTTGAGGTATGGTGGCCCTCAGTTTTGGATCCTCTAGTGACTATGGTGGTTGGTCAGGCCTTAGCTAGTTTCTAGGCGGTTAGGGGAGCCAGTGGGCAATCTTAATGGAAATTAATTGGATTGTGATGGGTTTTCGCAAAGAACTTCTGGGCTTAGGCATTTTAGAAAATAAGTCACTTAATTTAGCAAAACTTTGGTCCATGGCTCATACGGGTTGGTCTAGGTGGGTCTAGCTTGGTCACTAGAGTCTAAATGTTGGCTTCGGTGGCTTTGGTTTGATCAGTTTGGTTTGGTTGGGTCAACTTTGGTGCATGGGTTCAATTTTGGGCATTTTGGCTTGAAGTTAGGTTTAGGTTAGGCTAGTCATGACATTGAGCTCAATTTATTGATCAAGATAATGTTGATGATTGTCACAATATGTTTAGAAAAGCTTTGGACTGATTATGAATTAATTTGTAAGTTCAATTTGAAGGATTTTAGCTCATGGTCAATTTTTGGGATGTTGGGTTAGACCTGGGTTTGAGTTGGGCTAGAGTTTGGCTATGGCTCAATTGATGGTTCCAATTGTTCCTAAGGATTTTCATGAAGAGTTTTAGATATCAATTAGATGGAAATTTTTTGGTCATAGAGTTCAATTTGGTGGAATTTGGGGACATGGCTAATTTGGGGCAAAATTAGGGGATTTGATTTGAGTTGACTTTGGGTGAGCCTTGCATTCAAATTGGGTCTAATTGGTGAATCATTTAGGTTTAGAGGAATATCATGAAGGGTTTTGAGCATTAATTTAGGGGAATTGATTTGATCATGCAGTTTAATTTGATGGACTTGGGTCATGTGGACAAAATTGGGGCTTTTTGATTTGGGTTGAAATTGGATTAAAATGTGCATCAATTGGAGATGAATTTGGTTTCAATCAAGCTTATAAATTATTAATTTGAGTTTGGAATTAAAATTGGGTAAGATTTGGATCAAATTGGTGGATATTAAGGGTGAATTATTGTAATTTGGCCTTTAAAGGCAATTTGGGGCTTTTATTCAAAATAGCTCAAATTGGTCAAATTAATCTCAATGGAGTAGTTGAAATTGATTTTGGGTATATTTGAAATGATTTTGAAGGTTTTGGGACAAATTGGGTCAACAACGGTATTTTGGTAATTTTGGCAACATGAGGGGTATTTTGGTAATTGTGAAATTTTTTTGGTGTTTTGGACAATTTTGGTGGTTTCAAATTGTTCAACATGATTTTTGAATAAATTTGGGTATTTTGGGTAATTTTAGAAATTTTGTCTAATTCTAAGGTTTTAAGGGTAATTTGGTAAATTGGGTAGATTTGGGGCAAAAGACTAAGTAGGGTATTTTGGTAAAATTGGGATGTCAATCACCCTATTTGAGCCATGGACCAATATAATCCTCTACATTGGTTCCTGCATGTACTAGTCTTAGCTAAACCTGAGATTAGGGCTAGTGGGTCTAGGGGATTATCTACATGAGTCTCCCAAAGGGTTAAGGGATCAAAGTTAAGTAGGTTTGGGTTTAAGGTTGTGAGTGGAAGTGTAATGTGCAAATGTGTGTGTGAGATCAACCAAGGCCACACCATTAGAGGGTTAACTTTAAGTCCAAGTAATCCTGTGGGGACTCTTCTTGATCTACCCCATATTGACCATATATACTAAAAATTAGAGGTTAGGATGAATACGTGGAACCTCAAATTAAGCAAACAAGAGATTAACTTTTATAATGGTGAGGATTCCTTTCTAGTCCTCTAGGAATCATCAACAAGAAAGTCCTATGGCTAGATCCTAGGTTATTAAGGAGGAAAGACTAGACACCAACAAAAAGTGAGGTCAACATAAATACTTAATATAAATTGGGTCAAGATTTTGGTCATATTTTTGGAAGCTAAATTACTACGTAAGTTTGGGACGGGTCAAGTTTTTGGCACTGTTACTGGGGATATAAATTGACATAAAACATGCAAAAAATAGCACATACCAGAGGCACATCAGTGACCGGTCAAGAGATTAAAAGGATCTTAAAAAAAATTGTCAAACCTAATGGAAAAGATTGGTCTCTGAAGCTAGATGATGCATTATGGGTCTATATAAATGCATATAAGTCATCAATAGGTATGTCACCATATAGGCTTATATTTGGAAAAACTTTTCAATTACAAGTGGAATTAGAATGCAAAGTGTTTTGGGCAATAAAAGATTTTATTTATATTATGAATGAAGCTGATGAGAAGAGACTACTTCGGTTAAGTAAACTTAAGAAAATTAAGTAAGAATCTTATGAAAATGCTAAGATCTATAAAGAGAAAATTTAAACTTGGAATGATTAGAAGATTCTTAAGAAGGATTTTTAGCCTAGATAAGAGGTTTTACTATTTAATTCTAAATTAAAATTATTTTTAGGAAAATTTATGTCTAGGTAGTCAGGATTACTATAATAAAAGTTTATACTTTTGGAGCTATCGATCTAAAAGATTTTGAAAGCAGGAGAGAATTTGAAGTAAATTGAGAAAGACTTAAACCCTACATAGGAGGGGAAAGACTATTTTTGAATGAGATTTTGATTTTGGATTATCCTAAGTAAAATAAAAAATCGTCTGGTTGAAGACGTTAAAGTAAGTGCTTCTTGGGAGGCAACCCATGTTGTATGGTGTGACTACATTTTCTTTGTTGCTTTGTGGCTTTCTAGGATTCAAATGTTGTGTTGATGTTTGTTTTTGTGTTTATGTATGTGATGTGAGATGCTGAAACCTTAGTCTTGTCATTATGATTGGATTTTGTCTTGGTTGTTGGAGGTCCTAGAATCAACGTTATCCTCCACACCTTGCTTCTTAATTGAGCATAGTTTTGACCTCAATTTTGGTAAGGTATTTTCTTTCTCTTATTACTTAAGTTCTAGCCATATGACTTTCCTTTTGACTATTTAGAAGACTAGAGATGGAGCCCACCTACATAGAAATTCAAACCACCTCTTTAATCTCTTTGGAACCCGCATGGATGATCATGAACCTTGAGCACTTGGAAGGTTGAGACCAACATGTGAGGATTCAGGAGATGAGTCTCCATAAAACTGTTGAACTTAAGGAAACCATGGGTGGTAATAGTTTGGTCATTCACACACCAAAGCACATCACAATTCTCCACAATTATTTTTAGGAAAATTTATGTCTAGGTAGTCAAGATTACTATAATAAAAGTTTATACTTTGGGGGGGGGGGGGGGGCTTAGCTCTTAGCCTTTCGCTAGGGTAGTTAGGACCCACAAATGAAAGATCCAAAGAAAGCTTCCCCTTGGTCCCATGACTCAAATAACGTAACCTTGTGATTTACATCTTCAATGAGTTTCAATCCTACCCAAATAACCAATTATAGTCTTTTAGCCTTAAACTTATTCAAAATTACCAAATTACCCCTAGAACCCTAAAATTCTCAAAATTACCCAAATCCTCAAATTTTATCCAAAAATCATCCAACTAACCGAAAGATAGGTGGGTTTATGTTGTAACAAAAGACAACCTTGGAGCTTAAGGTGAGTTAGGGCTTAATTTGCACAACATAATTTTACAAAGGCCTAAGGATAAGGTGAAAATTTATAATGCACTAGAAAAACAACCTCAAAGTCCTATGGCTTGTTGTTTAATTCTAAGGAAACGATTGTTGTTGTAGATCCAATTGCTATATTGGAGTTGTTCTTCTGTACATGCTCATTGTGTTACTCACAGAGTTAGCTTCAAGCTCCTCGTAAAAGTAGCTGTCCTATGATTTAAAGTTTAAAAGGT
>NW_018218194.1:23002-24731 GCF_001263595.1 Phalaenopsis equestris | reverse complement strand
TGTCTATGTTAGTTGTCCAACCGCTTTCTAGCCAGGCTGTCAAAAAAGATGTCATTGCTCTATTTCCAGTACCATTGGATTCTCATCCGATGATCTAAACCCTAAGTTTCTAACCCTTCCTATTTTTTTAAGGCCGCATCCCCTACTTTGTACTTGCTTCGTGTTTGTGTCTTATTTCTTTCGGCTGCCTCGTCCGCTCCTCATCGTGTGACCTAAGTGGCTTACGGTTGTCTTCTTCGTTTGTTCTTGTCCTTTTCAGAGAGAGGATGTCGAAAAATCTTATACTAAGATTGCCGATTATTTTTTTTTTATAGTTTGAAGTGAGATAGCTAAAGAAATAGTTCTCTTTCTGGAAGGATTTCAACACTCATTTGCCCATTCATTATTGAGTTCTACTTAAGTTAGTACTTCAAAATTTATAAGTCATCAACAATTTTCCAACAACCAACACGAATCTTGAGGTATATGGTATAAATCTCGAGACAAACTTTAATAAAAAGTCAGACAGAGCTCCGATTTCAACAAACTTATTCTCAAACTAATAGGCTTGACGAGACAACTAATGATACAAAAATTGGTCAAATTCGAACTAAATCAAGTCCCGATTAAGACGTCAAACTTTGAAAAATTTTATGGACATAATTAGAAGATCAAACGAATGCCGAATATGACGAGTTCACCAACAAGCCCAAGATCGCTCAATTATGACATAGTAAAGACATTCAAATGTACATTAATTGCCGTTTGATCAAAGAAAACTCTCCGGACCGCCCGATCAAAGTGGTTCATATTATTGCATTAATTAAACCAGAATATTAATAGAGCCCTGACCCTCTCATGGAGAGGGGAGAGAGCTTGAAGGTTGAGGAAGAGTTTGAAGCTTTGAGAATGAGCTGGAGTCCAACACCACTCTTGCCGTTGTTGACCACCATCAATAGCCATCGACTACCGCCGATTGCCGCCAACCACTATCAATCTCCACTGACCGCCACCAACTGTCGTCGATCACCACCTGTCAGCTGCCGATGATTGCTATTGTTCGCTGCTCGTGCATGACAACAAATTTATCTGCATGTGAATGTTGCAACTTGGGAGATCTTCTAACCCTTTCCCGCCTGTGCGAGAAGTGTTTGCAGCTGTAATCATCATTTTATAGTGAACTCTTCAGCTAAGTCTGATCCCATTGTTTTTTTTCCTTTACAGGGTTTCCACATAAAAATTTATAATGTCATTGTTAGTTATTTCATTTAATTTAAATGTGTGTTGAATTCTCGCACAATGCTAAAAAAATAATCTATTTTTCAATCGTTGTGAATCTTCTAGCATGCATTAGTAAGAGTGCTCATGTTTTTTGTTTCAAAATTCATAGTTGATATATATAATTTTGATCTTTATTGATACCTCCTGTGGTATTTTAATGTTATCGAACATTTTTATTGGCAATTTTTATGGGTGCATCATTTATTTCTTTATTTTGGCTACTCGTAAATGCCCCTTTGTTTATTTTTTTTCGGGACTTGAAAAATCAACGACGTAGCTCAAATATTGATTGTTGACAACACATATTTCATTTATTTAGCTTCCCACATTTGACGAAGAGCTTGCCTTACTTGCTTACTATGTCAACCATTCTTAACCATCATTACCTACAACTAATGGAGCCATACCACCAACTCTACTGACTCTGCAGGAGCTTAACCATCACCACCTACAGCTAATGGAGTCGTGT
>NW_018218194.1:12920-18910 GCF_001263595.1 Phalaenopsis equestris | reverse complement strand
GGTACGTGCCACATGGCAAGTGGGCTCCACCCCTCTAAAACACCTGCCCAACTAGTGTATTATACTGGGACCAACTTGCCACATGGTACGTGCCCACTAGACTTTGGATGCAAATTTGCATTCCGTGTTTTAATAGAATAATCTTTCCTATTTTTAGCCCTTAAATTGTGGAAAATAGGAGTGTAAATGAGCCTCGTTTATCTTTCGAGCTAAAAAAAAATGTTTGTTTTCGGCTCATTCGCATAGCGAGCCAAATACGAGCTATTCGCGAACAACGAGCCGTTTTGACAGCCTTAGTAGAAAAATTATTACGTGCAAAGTCAGAAAGTAAGCTACGTCCGGACAATGGCTGCGATCTATCGAAAGGAGTAGAGGAGAAAAAAAAAACATTTACTGATGGATCGCAGACATCTTGTGTCCGGACTGCAGATATAATATTTTCTCCAACATGTGAAGCCTTAACAAATTTGTAGTACTTGAAATTGTGGTTGCTTCATCTCGGAGATCCACAGAAATTTGATGCGTTTGGTGGCCTTTTTTTTTTTTCTCTCTCATTCTTTTTTCACAGTTAATAAGAAATAGCTCGCTCAGCTTAACATCTCCTCTAGCTTCCCTTCAATTTGACCTTTTCTTCTATGCACCATACTCCTCCAAAGCAGTAGTAATGATCAAGAAAAATGATTGTCGGATAGAATTGCCCTCATCGACTTTTCATATCCGTTGGAGAAACATGGGCCAACTCATCGAAGCCTAAAAGAACTCATCACAATAATCCTCAAGCAAGGACTTTGTTGATTGATGTGCTAACATGGTGAAACTCATATATTTTGTACTTGAATTTACTTTCATTTATATATATACATATATATAAAGTTATTATGCAACAAGATAGCAATTATGAATGAATACCAACCAATTCAGATTGAGTGAAAAATGAGAAAATTATAAGATTCTTAACAGTTTTTAGCAATACTACCAAGATGATTTCTAATTTTTCTTATATTGTAATCTCTACCAAGATGAAAAAAAAAAAATTATGGAAGAACCTTTATCAACGAATGTATATAGAAAAAAAATATGACTCCTACAATGAAATTAAAATTTAATAAATATTAAAGGAATGCAATATGATAATGTCTATAGAAGCTATTTTACATCATTCTTTGAAATAAAAGCTTATAAATTTCTAATTTTAAACAATAAACTCATCCTCTTAACTAGAATCCAATATCCAAACAGTTCATGATTTTGTTTAGGAAATCTAGGCACAACAAGTTGTTGATCTAATCAGTTCCATGCGTGAACTTGATGATTCAAATGAAGCAGCACCTTCATAATCAAAAACCAATAACCCTTAGCTTAATTTTAAATGTATGTTTTTGTTTTCCATTTTTTTGAATCACACACACTGAGTGTATGCTCAAATGTACAGAGAATTTCTACGCACCACAAAGTACACACAGTTCATATTAAACATCTAATTTTGAATGTATGCTTGGGTTTATTATGTTGTATCATATGGGCCTGTTCAACCTTCCCTAACTATATATTTATTTTAAGAGAGTTTATTAATTTGCACCAAGGATCAATTTGAAATTGTTGAATGATAAAAATTGAATACCATCATGCTCCTATTTATCTAAAATGTCTTGATATTTCCACAATTCCTGAAATGGCAATTGCATCCAAATCTGCATTCAATGCTGGAGAAAAAGTTTTGAATGACTACAGAAGTTGTACTTCAACTTAAATTAGATCAGATATAGTCAAAAAAATGCTAAATCACCATTGACAATCGAAAATACTATACTTGGACTCTTTCTTTTTTTTTAAGATTTAGCCAATGCTTTGCAAGGATTCTAATTTTAATCGTTCAATTTTTCAACAAGACTGACTTGAACAGGAAAATCAAGGTTGGAAATTTGTAGAATATGAGAGTGAAGCAAAGCCTGGGATTTCAATAGACTTGTAATGTTTAGTAATTTCCAAACTTATTTTTCAACTGCAGATCCTTCTGGATAATTAAATGCAAGATCTGAAACTATTGATCTTCGAGTGCTTTAATGTTGTGGTGGTGCGGTTTGTTCTGTTAAAGTTTTGTTGGTTCCTTAAAAGTTAGCTATAATTTTTTTTTAGAAAGATTTACATACCACTCAATTCTTATGTATTTACATATCTAACAACTGAACTTCAGTTTTACAAACATGCCACCTTATTTATGCATGAAAAAATGTATTTCACTTCTTAAAGGTAAAAAATGATGGTATTCAAGATTTGATATCAAAGACTCGGCAGGTATAAATGTAAGAAAAAAAGTAAAGTTTAGGTGTTAGAAATGTAAATATATAGGAATTGGGTCGTATGTATGTAAATGATCCTTTTTTTTTATTTTTTTGTTCAACTTTGTTATAGTTATTTCTATGCTCATTTAGTGTCTTTATGACATGAAATTTGTGCTACAAATCTTCTAATTGTTAAGAGTTTATAGGAGCAAGGCTATGACAATTGTTAGAAAGAAGCTAATGTATATCAATTAGGGTTCATCTATAGCTAGGATGGCACAACTCATAAGGTTGTGCAACTCTATGGAGGACAAGAGATTATATAACTTGTATTAAAAAAAGAATATAAATATTTCCAACTATTTATTAGTCTAATTGTCTAAGTTTGATCAGTTGAAGAATATATTCATTCAGTAAGTATTATTACTTTCTAATTTATTAATTTGCTCATTACCTTGTTATTTCTTTACAAGATAATTTACAGGTTTCTTGGTATTTAGTTTGCATGAAGAGGTGTACGTTCACTGAGATTGTTGAGAATTGAAAAACCAAAAATTATATTTTAATTTTGTAATATATTTCTTATTTAGAAGTTTAAATTGATTGTAATATAGTAATTTGTTGAGCTGTGAATTTTTATCTAAAATTAATTATTTTAATTATAAATTTTGAGTAACAATAATTTGATATTTTTATATATATTTAAATTTATTTGAATTCTTTACATAACAATTTTAAGTTTATTTTTGTAATAACCCAAATGCAAGACGAGTGAGCTTGTCGAGATTAAAAAAAACCGAATACAAACATGATATTCACGAACAAATTTAAACACAAATCTATTTCAAACAATGATATTTGAATGACTTAAACATGAACAAACAACTTACTATAACTTGACTTGCTTATGCATGACCGACAAGTTCTCCTATATAATATAAGGATTAAATAGGGTTTATTTAACCTAGGTTCTAAATTCCATATAGAGACAAACTCCTATAGTTAATTACATCTTAAATGACCATGGTCACTTAATAAAACTCGCGATTAAGATCAGTGGTTCTGCCTTCAAGATTTCAAAGTTTAAGTTTTCAAGATTGGACACGGGAAAGTTAAATGAGAGTTGCTCGAATATGAACAGTTATTTCCAGGAATCCAAAGGAAAAAAAAAAAGGGAAAACCGCAAATCCGAGGAAAACCTCAGTGGTTTCCTAACTATCCTATTATTTGACTTTGTCTTTAAAATGATGTTATTCAATGTTTAATCATGCAATTTATTTTAGAATTTAGGACTTATATTCACACGATATCTGATCATGCAAATAGCCTAGAAAGATAGGAGGATTTACACCGTACCGTACAACAACCTCAGAATCGTAAAAAGTATTAGGACTTATATTGCACAACATGATTGTGCAAAAGCCTAAAGATAAAGAGAGGATTTATGTTACGCTAAACAAACCTATTTGAAAATTAGGTAGATGAACTCTCACCTAGGGTGTGCACCTAAAAGCTAGGAGACCTACACTTTAACTTGAGCTTGAAGTGTTTTAAAGTGTTCTATCATCAATTAAGTGTTTTCCAACTAATCATCGAACATCTTTATATCAAACTTAACCCACTATCCGACTCTTAAGACCTAGGGGGTAAACCTATAATTTTGGCAAAAAAGTTCGTGAAATGTGCTTCAATCCTAATTAAAATAATTGACTTAAGTCTAACCAATGCTTAGGGGTACTAATTGATGGTGTCTATTGATCTTTCAATTCATGCCCCTAACTCTTGAATCATTTAAGCTCTTACTTTTGTCCAATTCTCAACAATTATCACAATTACAATTTTATCCTTCTTATGTAAAAGAAATAGTGAATGATTGACTACCCTATTTCCCCTTTAAGTTTCAATCATCTCATCAGACTAAGTATCAACTTTTTTTATTCCCTACATTTTTTAATTTTTTTTATTTTAAGGCCGTAAATCAATCATAAAAATAATTAAATCAGAAATTTCTTTTTTTAACTTAACCGTTATAAAACAAATCAATGGAGAAGGAGGCCGACCCACTTCTAAAAAAAAAATCAGCTAAGCAGGGGCAAAACCGTAAGTGAATCAGCTTAAAGGCGTTTAAATTCTTTCAAAATAATGATCGAATCAGTCCCAAAAGGTGCTTAAAAGCCTAAAAAAATCAACACTCAAAAGTGCCAAAATCGATGTATAAAAGCCTCAAAATGCAACTTAAACCTTAACAAATAAAACTTCAAAATGCAATTTAAACTTTAACAAATAAAACTTCAAAATGACGAATAAGGCTTGAAAATGCAATTTAAACTTTAACAAATAAAGCTTAAAAATGTGGCCCAAACATTACTAAAGAGATCTTCAAGATGCAACCCAAACATATCACTAAGACAGGGCAAAATCAACAGCCCAGATCAGTGTCAAAAACATCTTAAAAAAACAACCAACAAAACACCTCTTAAACAGGGCAAAACTGCAACCCAAATCAACCCAAAAAATGTGTTTTTAAAAGCTCTAAACTGAAGCCAATTCAACCCACAAAACATGTTTTTAAAATGCTCCAAAAGCTTTCAAACCTTCAAAAATAAAAATGACTCGGAGAGACTTCCAAATTTTCCAAATAAAACACTTAAACCTTAGTTTTGCAAAAATAAAACATTGAGACTTTCCTAAGTTTCGAAATAAAACTCTTAAAGTTTCCAGAAGTAAAGTATCGCCACCTTCCAAACCTTCATAAATTGAATATGAGAATTTTCAAATTTTGCAAATGTAAAGCACCAAAGCCATAAACCTTTGTAAAGAGAATATGCAACATCTCAGATTTTCACATAAGTATAACACCAAAGCGTTTATATACTTTCCAAGCTTTGTAAATGTAGCATGTAAAATTTTAAATTTTTGTAAAAGTGAGGCATCACAATTTTTAACTTTCCAAGCTTGCCAAAATATAAACTAGAATGTGGCCTTAATCATGCTTTAAAATTATTCAACTAAGAAGCAAGTAGAGAGAAAATAAAAGCTCCTAAATGTTTTCAGATTTTGCAAATACGCCACCCAAATATTTCAGATTTTTACAAATAAAACACCGAAAGTCTCAAATATTCAAAACTTTCAAGCTTTTATATGGAAAACACTGGATTTACACTCATAAAACTTGATTCTTCTATATTTATATGGCTAATGCTCACATGGACACCACCCAAGTCTTTAGCTTGCATCAAAAGTACTCTTATTTTGAGTTAACAAAGTGGAATACACCTCTCAAGTATAGGCAACGTAGCATATATATATAAAATTACAGCTCAGGTGTTAAATATGTAAATGCATAAGAATGATGCTGCCTATATACAATGATTTAAACAAAATCCATCTCCACATTAACCAGAAAACATGCTCAAAAGGGTGGACTAGAGCAAGAGATTAAAAGCTAAGTGAAGAGGTACATCAGAAAATACCTTCGGGGGGCAATACCAAGCGCCGTAATATTGCCAGACAAAAAATCATCAGAGCATAATTCCCCCAACTACATTTTTATAGATTATGAACCGCAAATGATAAAAACTATTTAATGATCTTGACATTCAAGTGAGATTTGCAGTAAGATTCAAATATCAAAAATGTTTCAAACTTTTAATAGCATCAGACATCTTTTTTTTTTTTTTTTTTTTTTTTTTTTTTAATTTTGGGGGT
>NW_018218194.1:12395-12897 GCF_001263595.1 Phalaenopsis equestris | reverse complement strand
TAAAATTTCAGTAAGCATTTCAGAAAATCCTTGATCATTTCTTCCACTAAAAAAAATGAATGCAGGTTTTCAATATCTTTGATGATACTCGATATTTCTGGGTTTCCAGTTTCAACAAAAAAATGTTGAATAGCTTTAGAAAATTTAAAAGATAAAATATAATCTCCCACGAATATGAAATATTCTTCTGAAGGAATAGATTGTCAGATCACATAATAAATCATGCATCTTATAATATATTTTCTCTCCCTTTTTTTTAGTCAAGAGAACCATTAAGACTAAATCAAGGACAGTCGGGCAAGCAAACGAGCAAACCAACAAGAATGTAATACCTTAGTAGCTAAATATACAATCACATAGGAATATCGAGCCAATCAAGCAAAAATACCGAGCAGTCTAGAAGTAATGTCGTGCAGCCAAGGAATAGTGCCGAGCAACTGAACAGGAAATTCACGCAAGCTAAGATTTTGGCAGCACCTCCACCCTCCTTTTGAATTTTCGG
>NW_018218194.1:1334-12043 GCF_001263595.1 Phalaenopsis equestris | reverse complement strand
AGGTGGAGACGAGCCGCGGGAGCTAAGGCACGCCTGAGACTCTCGATCGAAGAAGGGAAAGGCTGAATCGGGTGCGTGAGTTTAGTGAAATAGGTTTAAAACAAGGATTTTGTTATTTTTAGATTATTTTGTAATTTTTTTTATTATATTATATTATTTAAATATATCAATTTGCGCATAAATTATTTGTGCACAGATAGATGTCTTTTCCAGGTAACTTCGACGATCCGATCGCGCAGGCACGATCCTTTCTGTTATCCGAGGTCGTTTTGACGAATTCACTGATTTGCGTGCGATTTGCATGTGTGAGGAATTATGGCAATATGAGTGTCCTCCCTAGCTAAAATTGACGTCCTGGACGTGCCGACGCAGTCTACTTCGTCATTGGTGGTCGTCTGGACAAGTTCACATTTTTCACCCTGTTTAAGTTCAATTTTAGGTGTCCTAAGGCTTTTAAACCCTACGGAATCTCTCTTTGGGCCTCCACATGATTGGTCCTTAACCACTCGACCAAATGATGATTGTCCGTGAACACAACCACTCGATCAAATGGTGATGGTTGAGACCACACGGGCGACACACCACAAGAATCAGGAAAAGGTTCAAATTTCTAAAAGGGGTAGGTCTAAGTTCTAGTCCTCTAAGATAGTCGATAGGAAACCTTAGAACTAGATCATAGGATCTAAGGAGAGGAGAAATGACCTCAAAATGAGGTCAATAATACGCTTGACAAAAAGTCCTAAAGGTAAGACACCCAATATAGCATAAGTTGAATCATATTGAGTTTGAACCCACTTGACTACATAGGCAATAGATGAAAAGCACAACTCAATTGTTATAAAAGACCTATAAAATCAACATGCCAAATAATCCACATACTAGCTCTCTCGTCAGTCTCTCACTCTCAAATTTTGTTCTCTAACCACTATTCAACTCAACGCAAAAGTTGATTTCAACATAAATAAATCTTCATAAGAACTTAATGTATCCTCTTGACACCCACCCAAATAGATTTCATCAAATGGAAGAATTTAAGCCTCTAAAGAGAAAAAAACACAAGGAAATGATATATCCAATGAATAAACTCACCTTGCACTCATTGCATTGTTTTTACTTGTTCCATTCTTAAAGGAGAAAAGCCAGGCCCCTATGGTTAATGTAATGAAATAATTCAATGGGGTTGAAAGGGAATTCAAACTCCAATATTTTCATGAGTGAAAGAGTCTAAAATGATTTTGTGTAAAAATGAATGCGCTAACTTTATAACAAACCAAACACTAAAAGAAGTTGTCTTAACTAGTTATACATTGATAAATAAATATGCCCAATAGTTGCTTAAGGTTGACTAAATAATATAAGTTAATGTAAAGGTTAAACAACATTATATGTGCATCATTAATATTCCTACTCATCTAACTTTAATTAATAAGCCTAAATAGTTCTTTACTCAAGAACCTTCAACATATACATTGTCATTTGATGGTGGTCTTGCAGAACTAAATTGTTTACATTTTAAGATATAGAGTTACCCTCTTTGATGTTTCAAACTAAATATGCTTGAATCATTCCATCAACAGACATAATTTTTTTGTATAATGTGAATCATTTCATAAGAAAAAAAGTGAGTTTGATAAGTAATAGGAACTAGGCAGCATAAAGTATCTGAATTAAAGCATTTCATTTGTCGTAAATTGAAATTATGATAACTCTCTTAAAGTGCGCAACTTACATAAGTTATTATAAGAAGCATATCTACCCAACAATCTGAAAGGTGGCATTGTAAAATGATTAATGATTTTTCCATGGTTAAACCTGTGGTCGATTAACTTGAGGGTGGGTGTGGAGTTAACTTATCTTTGCAACACAAGCACAAATGAGCACGTGCTGGATGAATAAATCACTTCATCTAGTTTATTAATGCATCAAACTTCCCAAGGAAACTCCAAGTTATATAAATTGAAATATCAATGTTAAATAATTTTTGTTGCATTCCTTACTCGTATGCACTTGCTTCTGATTATGAACTTCTGCCTGAAGGATAAATTGCAGTTTCTGGATTATGGAAATACTTGTCAACTTGAAGTGAACTATTAATTTGAGACAGAATGACTTTAACAGGATGCATGCATAAACTTTTTCGTTAATTTATTTAAATAAAGGTAGTAGAACTGTGGATTTATATTGAAGCGATATGAGCATATCACCATGAATAATTTAGAAAGGCAATAAGGTTATAGCAATTGCTAAAAGTCTTAAAAGTATTTAGCTGGAGAGCAATTGTCTTATTTGATTTCAATGATAAGAACAAGAAAAATCACCAGACTAATATCTACCATTTTTGCAAACACCAGACAATAAAGAGCGGAAGCTCCCAAAAAAGCTAGAAATTGAAACCGAGGGAGAGGAAAGTAATCCTACGGGGGCACTCTTATTCTTTGCGGGGATCGATGCCAGCCTTCTTGGCTACAGCATCCAAGCCATTCTTCTCGATAGTCTTGAGGGCATTGGTGGAAAGCCGGAGCTTGAGGTAGCGCTTACCTGCCTCCCACCACACTCTCTTGTACTGTAAGTTTACAAACTGCAGCTTTTTGGTCTTGTGGTTGGAGAATGATACCTTGTTGGCCTTGTTCGCCTTCTTCCCTGTGAATGGACAAATCCTCTCTACAAGAAGGGAGAAAAAAAAAAAACAAAAAACAAAACGCACAATAATTAAATTACATGAGGCACAAAAAACTCGACAAAAAAAAAAAAGAAAATTTAGACGCTGGAGGGGTGGATTACTGGCGAAAATTGTCTGCACTGTAGTTCTTGGGTGAAGGGGAGGCGTTTGGGAGATGCTAAGCTTGAAACCCGCGAATTGTGAAAGCCGGAACCCTAGCTGCGGCCTCTTCGTTGCCAACAGGTAGGAGCTCGAAGATATAAACTTAGTTTTGGAATTAATCTTCGGTCTCCCAAGAGACAGTGTGCACGTACACATGAGATTTGCTGCCATTTTCCCGCCCTCTTCCTGCTGCAGAATAGGATGCAGATGAGTGGCGGACGGGCCGTGGCTAGCGGAGCGGAAGATAAGGAGCCGATTGGGGCTGCTTGGCCGCAAGCAGAGTTGTAAACGAAGCTTGAGCGAGTCCAAGTCAATTAAGTGTAAAAAATCATGCAGTCCTAAATTATTAGAGATATGTGTAAGATTTAAATCTTATTGTTTAAATTAAGATATTCATTTAAATATAATGTTGATGGAGCCTCTGGAACCACACGAAGAGGCATAGGCATAGTTTTATGCAACACAAGCGGATCTATCCTCATTCACTCTGTTGAGCCCGATTTTGAGGCCAACAACAATCAAGTTGAAAACGAAGCACTGATAGCACGACTTAGGCTATCATTGGGGATAGGAGTCACCAGTATGATAATCAAATCCGGCTCTCAGCTAGTTGTCAATCAAGTCAATGGACACTTTGAGCTAAGAGACCAAATTATGATGAAATATCTCAGGAGATGAGCAAGCTAAAAAATTTTCAAATCAAACACATCCCTAGAGATAAGAAACAATTCACTAACATCCTCTATCAGAGAAACAATGTTCAGAATCAATGGACCATGATTTTTCGCAAGCCAACTATAAATAGAGTTGAAGAGACGAGTTTGTAGCTACAAGAAATGAGGAGTTGAACTAATCCCAATATGCAATATTTCTTTGCAGGAGTAATACCCTCAAGTATCAAAGATTTACGAAGATTCGGAATAAAGCTACTCATTACATAGTGGCCCATGTGTAGCTCTTTTGAAGGTCTTTGTCTCTTTTTTGCTTAAGTGCACTAGTGAAAAGGAGAAAGAGATTGTTCTACGAGAAGTGTATTCTGGGGAATGCGGAAGCCATTCCAGAGGAAGAACATTGGCCAACCGAGTATTGTGATAAGGTTATTTTTGGCCCACTCTCGGGAAAATACCAATGATTTTATGAGGAAATGCGAGTAGTGTCAGAAGTTCACTACGATGGAGCTATAACGTCCTATATATTACAACCGATAAACAGAATTTGGCCATTTACAATCCAGGGAATGGACCTCATCAGACCTTGGCCACAGGGAAAGGGACAACACAAATGCATCTTAATCATGATAGTTTATTTCTCCAAGTGGATCGAAGCCAAGCTTCTGGCCCAAATCACCACTTAGGTAATTTGGAACTTCATATGGAGCGAGATCATATATAGAAATGGGTTAATTATGGTCATCATTAGTGTTAATGGAACCCAATGAGCAAACAAGAGAATGAATCAGTTTTGTAGCGAATAGGGGATAAAGCTTAATTTTACTTATGTTCATCATCCTCATAGTAACGACCAAGTAGAAGCCACAGACAAGCGCATCTTGACTCTACTTAGGAAAAACTAGAAGGAGCCAAGGGAAACTGGCTCGAGGAGCTACCACTAGTCTTGTGGGCTTTGCACACAATGCCTACAACGACCACTGGACATACACCTTTCGCCCATTCTCATGGGAGTGAAGTGGTCCTTCTAATAGAATACAATTTACATAGTCTCAAGATCCTCACTGCATCCAACTTTGAGGAATCCAAACTGGACAAGTAGAAGGAATCAAACGACAAAGGACTAAAGAACTCTCTACTATGTCAATAAGAACTTCTAGACGAAGCCTCCTTGCGATAAGAGGAGGCTAAGTAGAGAAAGACAAAATAATATGACATCAGGATCAGAGATCAACAATTTAAACCTGGAGATTTGGTCCTCGAAAAGGCAGATCCAACGACTCGCGATCAGGCCTTTAGAAAATTTGAGCCTTTGTGGACCGATCCTTATATAATCAGGGAACAAGTGGGTTCGGGAGCATATGTTTAATCACATATTCGGGAACTGAGATTCTCAAGACTTGGAGGCAGAAACGAATTAAAAATCTTCGAACTCTAATATGATAAGTTGCGATATGAATACTTCGACAATCAAAGAAAATCGGGTGATCTTGAACTATATTCACTTAATTAAATACTACAATGGGTATATATCTTTTAAGAGATTGATAAACAAAATCGTTCAATCCTTAAACATTGGGTTTGCCCAAAGTCGACAATAGAGATAGAGTGGGAACTACTTTTCTAAGGACGTTAGAGAACCTCAAACAACCTTGCTAAAAGTAGCTTAGAGCCAAGCATGAGCGTAAGACTTGCAGGAGAGTCAAAAACTCCTCGGATTGAAGGACAGCTCATGTGAGCATCCAAAGATTTGTACTCTGGGCATTTTCCTGTATTTGGATATGACTAAACAGATCGAGCATTCATTCTTGAAATGACTAGACTCTCCCAACTTTCTAGGTAAATTGAATTATAATGATATTGTTCATGTTTGTATATACGATTCATATCAGACACTCCCTTGGGATTGCTGTATAAAGCAGGAAAAGTAACTTCAATGCCCAAGCGATAAAAAAACCTGTGGTATAATGGTCTGTTCCTCGAGTAAATGCCTAATCCTAGGGAATAGATCCCCTCTCTACTCAAAAGATGCAGTGAACAGAGAGAGAGCGAGTCACCTCTAGGGCGAGTCTTGATGGGTTCCGCCTAAGGCCAACGACAATATCTGCCGAGTACCCCTCATGAAAGGACTAATCCACCCAAGGCAACGACTTACCTTGAGAACACAAAAGGTTAACCCAGGAGTTGGTAAGACTTAGGCCGAAGGATTTAAAAAGAACTATATCCAAATATTTGCGCATAAGTTCAGCTCTAGTTGGTCGACCCTCTCCTCTGTTCAACAAGAATATCTCATAGAGTGAAAATTGTCTCTAAAACTAGTCTAAGGGATATCCCATGAGGAGAGCGACATGATCTGCTTAATATGCCTCATGAAAGGCCAGACGCACTAGAAAGCGATGACCTGATGCCAAAATACGAGACAAAAACATAACTCGAGAAGACAAAAAATCAACTGGTTAAAATTAAGTAAGACAACAAAAATGTCTATTCATAAATTACAAGTAAAAATTCAGTATGGTATTAAAATCAATATAGAACTTCCCAACAACAACACGGTATATGTATTCCTAATTGTCGAGACATCCCTCATTCTTACTGCAATTTATATAAATCTTAATAGATGGATGTAAACAACCTTTATTTATCACCATCTATGAGATAAGCTTGGTATTCTGCTCAAGACTGTTCTTCATCACTTCCACATATTCAGGTGTATTGGGAAGCTCTCCGAGAAATTTTTATTTCGTCCTCTTATTTTTCAAAGATCCTTCTTATTCAAGAATTCTAGATTTTAACATAAATTGATTCTCTTTCTCTTCCTCAAGGAGAATTGACTTCAAATTCAGAGATTCATTTAATTCATCAATCTTTTTCTGAACCTTTTCATTCTCAGCTCTATACTTCGACAATTCTAAGGTAATCTTCTCATTCTCCTCCAATAGCTTCGCTCTATCCAAAGACAGCTTCTTGGACTTGGAAACTACTAGGAGCCTATCTTCAGAAAGTTTCTCAATCTTGGCCACGAGTGATTTATTTTTTGGCTTGTTCTACTTCGAAAGCTGATTGCAAACCAATATATCTACGGACGATCCGTTGATGGGACTAACATATCATGACAGTAGCATATCATAAATTCACCATTCTCTCTATAACAAAAATTTGTAATAGTCGGCGAGCAACTTGGCGAGCAACTTTCATTTGCTTCATCAACAAGGTGGAGCGAATTAATGATCCCATCTTATATGAGATCTCAGAAAATCTTCACCGGCCATCCAACTCTTCGATAAATCTACTATGACCTTTAAATTTTCTTCATTGATAAGGCATATTTCTCCCTTCATATCAAATTCTTCCCACTTTGACGCTTCTGATGAGGATGATGAGAGATTGGAGGGGGAAACTGTTGCGATCGAATCTACTATATGACGTTTCGGCGGAGGTTCTTTAGAGGGAGGTCGAACAGAAGCTTATTCGCTCACCACTCATTTTCTCTTATCTCCTTGAGGGCAAGATCTTGAGGTTGGTATTCAAAGTTCCAGTTGAGGCTTCAGCGGTGGCCTTCACACCTTTTAAGAGTAAACTTTTTGTCAAGGGTGCATGCGCGGACCCAACCTTCTCATTCTCCTCGCCCTTACTTACGATAACAACTGCTCCCGTCCTCCGAACGACATGAGAGAGAGATTTCTTCTTTCCCTCCGGGATCTCCAAACGCTTCAACCTTTTTTCAGTCATCTCCACTAGAGGCCTCACATTTTTCCCTAGAATGAAAAAGAGCAAACCTGTAAAAATCAAACAAAGAAAAAAATACAAGGGTCTTATAAAAGGGTTTATCGCAAAGTGCATTCACAAGAACCTTCAATATGGTAAAAGGCCTCTTATCCAATTTCAGTTCCGGTAGAGTTAGGAAGCTCAAACGTTCAGCATCAGGCAAATCGAAGTCAAGGAACATGGGAAACGAAGCCATAAAGTGTACCTTATTGAGGACATCACATTCTTCTTTCTTCTTTACAAAGAAGAAGTTCTCCTTCATCTCCAATCCCACAAAGGTTATTAACATCAATGAGAAGATCAATGACCCATCTCTATATATCTTAGGGATAGTCATCGAGCGGAACAACTCAATCAATCGAGAAAGTTTTTGTCATCGAAGGAACACAATGAATGTCATGATCAGGAAAATAGAGTTAGGGTGAATCTACACTAAAACTAATCCTTAGAAACGTAAAATCTCCTCAATTTATTGGCATAATAGAAAGCACTGACACAAACGAAACTGGTCGAAACAGAAGCACATCTCGTCATCCACAGTAGAGTTTAGGGCCTCTTCTTCTATGGCCTCCCAACAGTGATCGTTGGGTCAAAGAAAACACTGTGCAAGGATATTCTCAAACACCATACTCTTAAGCTTGGAACCTTTATCAAAGTCATTCGACATGACCAAGAACCCTCAACTTTATAGTTGCCATTGCAAAGTCACAAACCCTGGCATAAATGAAGAGCTCACTCTTGGTAAAACATAAGAAGAAAGGGCAGAATCAGAATTCAAAATAACGTAAAGAAAGGGACAACTCTCAATCATGACAATAAAGAGACCTTTATATTTATAAAAAGGAAGAAAAAAAGGAGAGGGAAAAGGAAGATACATTTCCTCCACCTCTAGAAAAAAAAAATATATAAAAGACAAATGCCCTACAAACAAGTGTGTAAAGGAAGCAAGCCTTCAAGAAAAACAATAATGATTACAGAACTTCTATCTAAGACAAACACTCAAGAAGACTCTTCCAAATTACCGGAAGAATTGTCTTTCCTATCCCCCTCTGGGAAGTGTTCCATCAGGTCAATAAGACGACCAAGCTTTCTCCATCAAGCAACGACCTCATTGCTAACATAGTAATCATTTCCTTAACCTCAATGAAATTGTTAGAAGGATAAAAGTTAACGATCTTCTCCTCCTCAATTTTCATTCTTATGAAGCTCTTCTCCAAATCTCCGAATTGGGTTTAGAGACTCAACTTCTCTTTACAACTTAAACAATCTCTTCTTCTCTTAATCTAATTGAGCCTGCAAGGCTTCAACATTGACAACAGTTTTGAAGCAAGGATTTAGGAATTTTTTGTAGCAATTCTTTTGAATTTCTCGCAATCAGTTACATTAGTCGTGGGATCCTTTTTCAAGCGCTCCCTATTAAGGAGAAGGGCAATCTCGGTTGCCTGGTCTCATTGAGGTTATCAACAGTTTCTTCCAGTTTATCTTTGAGAATTTGGTCCGATCCCCCCACAGCCTCAAAATCCTCTCTTCCCACGTCACAACCCTATGAGAAGTTCCTATCAAATAGGGCCACTGCCAAGTTATGGCCAAAATTTTCATCTTTTCCATCCGAGGGAGGTGTTATCTCTTCTTATCAAAAAAATCTAGGTTTTTTTGCCAAGCGACGAGAATGGATGACAGGACCTAACCGATACACCAAATATAAATATTCTCCAACGACGCTCCAATCGAGTCATATCAAATAAGTATTGAATCCCTTCTTTATGCAGCATCACTATCTTTCCTTCCATCGATGGGGTCACCCAAGGGCTCTCCGATGAAGATTCACCTCTTGAATCCTTTCAAGATCTCTTGCGAAGATTTAAATCGCAAGAGTGTCCTGATGACTCTAATGAATTCCTCTTCCTTCGAACAGCATTTCCTCTATTCTTCGAATGTAAAGACCTACCTTGATTCATCGGTGAACCTTCTTTAGGTTCCCTTTAACGCCCCATTGTGAAAAGGCTGACATATGTCTTATATCGCTACCACACCTGGATAATACGCCTCATGCAGTTCATCTATGGTTCTAATCACCAAGGCAAGAGATTACCCACCAAATACAGCTAACATTTCTCCTAATAATCAAGCATTATAATAATACATATCCATCTCCGCATTGCCCAAGGCGTTAAAACTATTTCTCTCTTTAGGCGTCATCTTCAAGGCCTTAACAGTCTTTTTTGACGCCGGTAGAGTCCTGATTGGACTTTTCCACCCTTTTAAATCACGGGCAAAATATATGTGTTTTCTTTAGTTTGGAGTCATCATACTACAAAGCACATTCATCTTCAACAGCGAAAAGAATATCATCAACCCATTATGAGTTCTCACATTCATCTTCAACAACGAAGAGAATGTCATCAACCCATTTTGAGTTCTCACCTGGAACATATGAAAAAATAGGTTAATATACCATAACAACCATTTTTCTCTCACATACATGATCGCCGCCGTAACACTGGCTATAAAATTGGGACTCACTACTATTAACAATAATTTGAAGAAATTTAGAAGGTCACTAATTCCAGACACAAAGGGAATCACAAGCCAGAACAAAATTACTCAAGGAATACACAAATCTCGTAATTGTACTCAGTTTGATGCGTCTCTCCTTTCCTTGCTTTCCTCAATATCATTGAATCATCGAAAACATAGTGACACTACACCCATACCACATTCACATCAGTCTGTTGCAGAATAGAAGTTTCCTTCCTCACTAGGTCGGACGCTATTGAATACCTCTCAGAAAGTAATTACAAGAAGACCAAAAGACATATAAAATTATCGAGTACAACAAAGGGACTGACATGCCTCACTTCTATTCTCACTTATATAGAGCAAGAAAAGAAAATGGACAAAGTTTTCAAAATAAAATTCAAGCGAAACAAAAGAAAATGAAAATACAATCCCTCATACAGAACTTATAGGAGTCAAGAATCACATAATCAATAACTTTATTTAACTTAAACGACGAGGTTACAGGTAGAAAGTATCAAGAGAACACTAAAAAAAAAGAAGAGAGAAAGACCATTATTTGGTATGTCTTTCATACTAATCACTCCAGTGTTTATAAGATGTCAGAGGACCATCTTGTCAGTTATTAGGAGATTATCTGGAGTCCAAAGTTCGACTCGTCGCTAGAGGATCACCATCTTTTTTAAGCCTTAAATGTCCTCCTCAAGCCGATGGTAAAGTTCAGATCCCATCTATATCGCATGGCACATTTCAACTATCTCCCTCTCAAATATCCACCACTGTTGTTGGATAGTTTGAGTAGTCTCCCTATCAAGATCCACTCTTTGCTCTTGATGCTATAGAGTGAAGAGCAATTCCTTATAGTTCATCTCGTTAACTCTAGCTTCCAGTTCAACAAAATATATATATATATATATATGTATATATATATACAT
>NW_018218194.1:0-1281 GCF_001263595.1 Phalaenopsis equestris | reverse complement strand
ATATATATATATATATATATATATTCGAGCTTCGACAGGCAAAGCATCCAGGGAAGGGACACAAACTTCAGAAATCTCTTGATTCACTGATTATGTGTGGACCAACCATCACAACAGGGTCGGTCGAACTCTCCAAGAGTAAAACTGTGATCTCCCCCAAACAAAAACCGGGCTAACTGTCCACACTTGTCACCTACTCTACCTGTATCAGGAGATCGATATCGTATGTTCCGTTCAAGTTTATCCCTTCCATGTTTTGCCCTTTGGACATCCATGTGAACCTACAATTTATAAATAAGATAAAAAAGAAGAAGAAAAGAAGACGCAAAAAGATCTACACAACGCTACCTCCTTTAGGAAAGCCCCTGCAACTTCACACATTGGAATTACTTCGGTAGAGATGACGGTTTTAGGATCTTTTCCTTTGCCAACACTTTCGTTCTCAAATCCCGAAACTGAGAATTCACCTAACTCGACAATAATCTACATGCAAAACTCCACAAATGAAAGAACACTCGTCGGATCGTTCAAATTTAATGAAGACTTTTGTGGGAGCAACTTCTCTTCCAACATCTTCTTTCTCTTTCGAGATTATTCTTTCTGTAAACTAGACTCTGTTTTTTTCTTAGTTAACTGCTCATCTTACCAACGACAGATAAGCGCTGCAGCATCACCCATCCCCATTGAATAGGGGACCTTCATCCTACAAGGTGAAAGTGCTAGTTAGCCTTTCTACAGACCAATGATCTTTAGCTAGAAGACACATAATCAACTCTCGACACCTTTTCGCCCTTATATAAACATGAGGGAAGTTCAATCATTATAATCATCTATGGGTAAATATTTTAATAAATGTAGTTTGAAAACCCCCAAACTACCTTTGTATTTGACACATGATAGAGAAATGATAAGGGCGAAAGAGGAACAACAACCTAAAAAAAAATGCAAAAAATTGAACTCGAAACGAACTTTGACAGATAAGATAAGGGAGCGAAAATGATCTTTTTCATATACCCAATTGTATGCGTCCAAGGATAGATAGGTTTCTAAGCCACTACGAGTTTACTCGAAGACTACTACCTGCATAACAAAACATAATGAATGTTATCAGAAGAAGGATAGTCTTTGGATCGCTGATAGTGCAACTAATAAAGGAAAATAAGACCTAATCCCTCGTAGGATGATAAGCGAAAAGGGTTAACGTCTATCGAAAAATCCATTTTTGAAGCCCACTCTTATCTTCATATCGAAAGTTTCAAGGGACCAACATACTAGCAAGGA
>NW_018218193.1:0-2444 GCF_001263595.1 Phalaenopsis equestris | reverse complement strand
AGATGTATTTAAGGCTTGAAATTGATCAAAATTGCGAAAATTTGGGATTTAAACCAATATCAATAGAGCCCGCCGACGGCACCATCGACGCCGCCGACGACGGATTTTTTGCGATACTTAAGATTTAATGCCACTAAAGCGCGACAACAGCATCATCGACTCCGCCGATGGTGAGCTCATGAAAAAACACCTTTAACCATGATTTTGATCAGTCAACCGGCAATATTCATCATCCCCTTCCTCCTAAAGGTATGACCTAGGGCTTGAAAGATCTTGGATTTGGGGATGATTTCAAGGCATTTAGACACCAGATTTGATCATCTCTAGGTAAGAGCTTCACTCCAAACTAAAAATTTTTATTGATTTTCACCATGAATTTCTTCCACATTGAGGAAATCCAAAAAAATTTGAGAATGTGAAGAAAAATTTGGGAAGAAATTCATGGATCTTAGTGTTGAACTCTTAGAATTACTATTGGAAGCCATGATTTGCATATTTGAAGTACTTTTTGGAAGTTTTCTATAATTTGATTAGATTGAAATGGCTCCACGTCAAAAGAAATGGGTTGAGTTCGATGAGTCTTGCTTTGTCAATGTGATGGCTCAAATAAAATTTACTTTCATATTTAAAGGAAAATAGTGTATACAAGATCGAGTTTTTGAAAGTCCGGGAGGAGAAATTGAATGAGTTATTGCCGAGCGGAGGTGGGAAAACTTTTGTTACACCACCAATAAAGCTAATGCAAATATTGTAAAGGAGTTCTACGCAAATGTAATATATTGAACGAGTTATTGCCGAGCAGAGGATGGAAACGTTCAAGTGCGTGGATTTCCTGATGAGTTTACTGCAGCCCGCATCAACACTTTTTACAAAGTCTCAGACTCTTGTAGTTGTTGCTATGAATCCTTTAGTACAATGGAAGGCCCCCTTAAAGATGTGATCAACTTTCTCACTTGGGAAAGGAACATGGAAGATAAAGCAGCGAGAAAGGTTAAATTTTTTTGCTTCCATGCTGAATGCCACCTCTAAGGCGTGACACTATTTTATTTCCTCTACTCTGTTAACAACCTATCACCATTGTGAGGTAACTAGAGATAGAGCTATTCTGAATTTCTGTATTCAGAATAATAGAACTCTAAATGTGGGGAAGAATAATTTTTAAGAATATTTTTAAGAATTTATTGACTACGGCGATGAGTGAGACTAGTGGAGGTCTAGGACATCCTGGCCTTATTTATGCAATTTGCAAACTTTCTGGAGTTGAAATTGGAGATGAAGAATAGTAAGACATATGAATCCCATGAGAAATGGAGAACTAGAAGTAGGAATAAAGAACCTTTTACTAGTAGAGATGTCCCCTCTACAAGTTATGACCTTCCACCTTCTAGTTCCCCTACCCTAACTGATTTGATGAATGAATTGACCTTGCAGCGAAAGAGCATAGAATTGATAAATGAAAGAATTTGAGGTTTAGAATGTCAACACGATTACGATAGTGTGTACCTTCAGAGGCATTCAGACTTTGAGATAGCATATTATGAAGCTCAGGCCCGACACTACAGAGGTGAGCCTGATATTACTTTTCCTGAGTGCCCCCGGTATACTCAGTATCAACTCGACCACCTGTTGATCAAGGCAATGAAGTATAGCTTGGGATTTTGATATTTGAATGTAATTGATGTACTTATATTTGTACTTTTATTTTTGTGATTTTGTTTGTAATAGAAATAGATGTTTGTGTATTTTCATTTTTAGTATTACGTTGTACTTAGAAAATTTTATTTTTATTATAAAGTTAGTGTTATAGTTAAATGTGTATGTGTAGTTTAATAGTTGTTTTGTAGTATTTGTGGATTGTAATGTAATGTGATCTTTATTTTTTTCATTTTAATTGTAATTGTTTTGATTAGTATTGTGGTTGTGTTAGGAAATATTGTGCTTGTTTAATGTTTTAGTTTTATACTTATTTCAAAATTTCATTACCCAAAAATTCCTCTAATGATTTATATGTGTAGAAAGCTCCTAATATTACAGACCAGGTGAAGTAGAAATGTTGAAAAGGCTTGCAAAAATTTCAGAATGATGAATATGCCTAAAATACTAAGGTATGATTTATATTTAGAGTTTTTCTTTCCACCTGTATTATTTATATTGAAAAATTTAAGTTTGAGGGAGGGAAGAAAAAGATTAACTATTAGATGTCCTCTATTTCAATATTTTCAAAAAAATTATTTATATGATTTTATGTAGTGAATATTTTGTAGCTAATTAAATATTATGGTAGATTTAAAGAAATATTTTTGTAATGAAAATTAATTTTGTAACTTAAGATATTTAGTATAAAAGAATAAGATTATAGTTAACTATTTAAGGTAAAGAAAACTATATTTTGAAGTATTAAAAATCTGAAAATTTATTTGAGAGAAAAGATTGGGGCTCAATGA
>NW_018218192.1:49353-49579 GCF_001263595.1 Phalaenopsis equestris | reverse complement strand
TTCAAGTAAAAATTTTCTAATAATCTTAATTTGTTAGTTACTCTAATTGTAATTTTTGTTTTACTCCCCAGCAACGACGCCAAAAACTTGACCGCGACTTTATATATGCTTAAAAATATAAGTATTTAATACTGCTGCTAAAAGATTTAATTCCTCAGCAACTGTACCAAAACTTAATAACTGTTATAGATTCGATAAATATGGATGGAAAAAATAATTAATAATT
>NW_018218192.1:40153-48962 GCF_001263595.1 Phalaenopsis equestris | reverse complement strand
ATGGGGAAAACACAACAAAACTCGAAATTCATATATAAAAGTAAAGTCATACAAACTACAACAAGTAAATAAACTTATCTTTAATTTCTCCCCAAGAAAACTCCTCGAAGTTCCTCTGAATCTCTTCTTTTCCTTACAGCACACAAAATTCCTCTTTGAAGCGGCAAGGAGGAAAAAATCTCTCACTTTCCCTCCACTCTTACAATCTCTCAAAGAATTCCTCACAATTTAGACTCTCTCATAAATTCTCTATACACTAATGGAACCTCTCTAACCTCCAAGACCTCTAAAGTGTTTCAATTTTAGGATAAAATCTTCTTTTAAAGTTGTGGATGAGCTTTCCCAAGAGTTTCCTAAGCACCCCTCCAAAATTTGTCCTTATCCTATGCCTAATTAGACATAACCGCCGATCTCATGCCCGGCTCGCCGTCGGCGGCCTTAAGGGCGCTGTGGGCGGACCTTCTTAATGAATTAATTTTGGAGTCTCGGGAAAATCTCACCGTTGGCATCGTTGGGCTCACCGTCGGCGCCCTAGTTCAATTCTTCATATTTTTGTCCTTTTTGCTCCAAATTCACTCCTTTTTTGCATCTTTTTGCTCCAATGACCCTAATCCATCATTCTTGCAACAAAACATAAAAAACACCTTTATTTAAAGTGTAATATCATCAAAAACAGTATAAAATAGGTATGAAAATCTCAACATATTTTCCTTTGGTCATAGACCTAATTAGGGTTTAAGGTTAGTTAAGCGTAAAATAGGTAAGACTTATTTTGATTAATTAGGTCTAATTTGGGTTAGACCTAATTAAGGTTTATGGTTAATTAAACCTAATGTAAGCAAGGTTTTATTATATTAATTAGGTCTAATTTTGATTAAACCTAATTAGTGTTTAGGGATTAATTAAACCTAATGTAAGCAAGATTTAATTAGATTAATTAGGTATAATATAAGTTAGACCTAATTAGGTTTTAAGGTTAGTTAAGCTTAATTAGATTAAATATGTCTAATTTGGGTTAGAACTAATTAGGGTTTAGGAATTAATTAAACCCCTTGTAAGTAAGGTTTAATTAGATTTATTAGGTCTAATTTAGGTTAGACCTAATTAGGGTTTACGGTTAATTATACCTCTTGTAATAAGATTTAATTTGATTAATGAGATTTAATTTGGGTTAGACCTAACTAGGGTTTATGGTTAATTAAACATAATGTAAGTAAGGTTTATTTAGATTAATTATGTCTAATTTGGGTTAAGACCTAATGATGCTTTTGGTTAGGTATGGGTGGAACCCAAATGTCTAAGTTTGATTTGAAACCATTTGGGGTTGGACTCAAAGGCTTCTGGTTTTGACATAAGTCTATATAGGTTAGATAGGTGTGATGTGGATTCATTTTGGTTGAACTCAAAAATTGCAGTTTTGATTAGGATCTATGTGGATTAGGTGTTTGAGGTGGTTGTGGGGGGGTTGACTTAACCTAATGTTGGTTACGATTTAAATTTACCCTTGGTCTAATTTGGAAATTAGACCTAAGGACTAGGATTAGGTCAATCCTACTAGTCATTCATGGCCAATGTCCAAGCCTAAGGGATTTTAGGGTTTTAAATGTAAATTTTAAATTAATAATTTTAACCCTAAAAGGAAAAAATATCATTATAAATTTTCAAGAGGCTAACAATTGTCATTTTAAGGTTCAACATTGTCACCCTAAATTTTCTAGCTATTTTCAGTTTTAATTTCCAATTTTCTATTTTTTATAATTATTTTTGGAAATAATTACAAATTTGATGGAAATTGGTAAATTTGACTCTAGGAATTTTTCGTGACTATGGAAAAATTTTGGAATGTTTCCAAGAATGTAAAGATTGATCCCTGAAAGTTTCATAATTTTTGGGTTTATAAATAATTTTTAATAATTAAATTACTTTAAAGAGTAATTAATTAATTAAAAATTAAATATAATTTATCAGTTTTAGATTTCACTTGCATAATACTTTCTTCATTTTTCTGAATTCAGGGGTATTTTTATCATGTTTTTATGATTTTTCATTAAAAAGTTATGAATTCTTGAAGTTATTAGAATTTTCTAGATTTTATTAAATCTTAACTGAAAGATTATCTAACACAGTGCCACCTCATTGATACACCTAAAATATATAGCATTTATGTACACATTTTTATATCTATTTTTGAGGATATTGCACTTTAATTAAAGATATTTGTGTGTTTTTCTTTCAGGTACCATCAAATGAATGAGAAATGGTGAAAGGAGTGAAAAAAGATCAAAATTAAAGCAAAAAATGAAGAAGGTGTGCAAAAGAAATGTGGTGCCTAAGTGCCCAGAATTGACGCTTAAGTGCCAGGAAAACCAAGAATGTCACGCCTAAGTGCCACATACCTCGTGCTTAAGCGCCAAGGATAGTTACTTGATGATTCAATGAATTTGGACAAATTTTTTAAGGGGTGTTTGAAGCAACTCTTGGAGAAAATGTGGGATATGGTTAATGGACACGAAAATAAATTCAAAAGGCTTTTTAAAGGAGACAACTTTTGGAAGATTTAATGAATATCGACACATTTTGTAGATAAACCAAAGCACCTTTTGGAAAATTATAAAAAGACTTGGATTGGATTGAAGAACGCTCTCTCCTACGCTCCCCTAGCCACTCTAGAAGTCACCGCCGCAACCTCTCTTTAAGACTTCTTTAGATTAATTAGTATACTTTTATAGTGAAAAAGGGAGGAGTTGCAGTGTATGAGTAGAGAGCATTGTAAGAAAAAGGAAGAGAAGAGACTCAAAGGAACTTCAAGAGGTTGATGGAGAGGATTTGAGATAAGTTTTTATCTTTGTGACTACATTTGGTTTTAATTTAAACTTCTTGTTTGTTGACATGATTTCTACTTTTAAACTTAGATGTGGTTGTGTTTTCTCCATGAATTCTGAGTAGTTTTCTTTATCGTTTTCCTTAAAAATGATTAGTGATTAAGTGTTGGATGGAAGTTGTGTGAAGTATTAATCTTTAAAGTTGGAATAAGTTGTGATGATTTCAAACCTTGTACTTCATTTGCTTCTTGACTTGGCCAATTAAGATTTTTATATTTATTGTGAGAACATGTAAGATCCGTGATGGTATTGTTTCAGTCAACTAATGGTGAAAATCACATGAGATTGTATGGATGAGAATTTAATTCATATGACTGAGTGCAAATAAACAGGGAAATAAACTTTGAAGGGTGTATAGTTAGAGGACTTTAGAGTGATAGGCTAAAGCCCCCAATTTGTTTTATAGTTTTAAGTCTTGATACGAGACCCAAGTGGAGGGAGAAGAGGGAACTCTAGAGTGAGAGTTGAATACTTCCACAACAAAATTCCTATACTTGTTACAGATTCATGATAAGGAAAAGAATATTTTTTTTATATTGCCTTCATCTTACAAATATCTAGTTAAATTTAGTCAGTTGTTTACTTTTTTTTCAGTTATAAAAAAATACCAAAAAGAATTGAACTTTCATTCCTATTATAGCATCTATAGTTTGAGTAAGAATATTTTGCAAAGTAGAATTTGTTATCTAATTTCTTTTGACTTATTAACATATAGTAATTCTCCCTATGAGCAAGGCTTAATAAAAAAATTCTATATTACTTGATAACGATACATATACTTGCGTAGTATCCCATATATAAATATAATAATTGCACTCTTATTTGCTTCAAAGTCAAGTTTTTGGCGCTGTTGCAAAGTAAGAAAAATAATTAAGGAACAATTAAGGATATAACTGCATACATCATAGTAATGTCATATAAGATCGAGGTCACTCATCATCGGACGCGCTGAAATCACATGCTGTGTGATTTCATTTGGTGTGCTTCACACGCGGGTGGCCACGTGGCCCACGGTTTGGTTTGTTTCATATGGACGGATCCACAATGCGACTAGCTCACAACTGATCATTTCCGATACATGGGAATGAACAACATTGGTTCATTGTCTTCTCCTCATTTTTCTTAATCCAAAGGAATTTTTATCATTTTTTATGATTTCTCATTAAGAAGTTATGAAGTTTTGAAATTATTAGAATATTCTGGATTTTATAAAATCTTAACTTAAGGATTATCTGACACGACACCACCTCATCATCGGACGTATCGAAATCACATGCAGTGTGATTTCATTCGGTGCGCTTTACACGTGGGCGGCATGTGGCCCGCAGTTTGGTTTGTTTTATATGGATGGATCCACGATGTGACTAGATCACATCTGTTCATTTCTAATACACGAGAATGAATGACATCAGTTCATCTTCCCCACAAAATGATAAAACGAGAGCCATACACATTTTAACTCTAAGATCTCACTCATTTTTCCATGGATTTAGATGAAATTTGTTTCTAAAGCATCATCTCGATAAGATGAATCAATCCATATGGTTAGATTCCTATGGATTTATCGTTCTCTTCACAATGTGTGAAATCCGAGCCC
The DNA here is from genome assembly GCF_001263595.1 of Phalaenopsis equestris. NCBI lineage: Eukaryota > Viridiplantae > Streptophyta > Magnoliopsida > Asparagales > Orchidaceae > Phalaenopsis > Phalaenopsis equestris. The sequence goes on along the minus strand of NW_018218192.1, from coordinate 44,483 downwards.
AAATTTAAAGTTAAGAGTCCATACCTGGTCTCGAGAGGTGAGGTTTCAATCAAGATTGTCTGGATTGGTCATTATGTCCTTGTGAAGCAAATCCCTTGCTCAATTTGGAGTGAGATTGAGCCTAGGTATATCCATGGTGAAAAGCTCCCACGGTTTGACCTAGCGGTGGGTTGGAGTACGCGAGAAAACCTAATTTCGATTGAAAACTTCTCTTCAGAGTCTAGAGAAGCATGAAGAGTTAAAACAAAGTTTTGGATAATTTTATGTCAAAATAAAAAAAGTCCCTGGATTTCCTTTCCAAAATTAGAGCTCTGCATAGATTTCAAAGGCTAAATTTGTGGGGGTTTTATTGCCTAGCATGTGGGGAGCAAAGTTTTTTTTGGGGACCAGAGGATTGGAGGGCTTTATGTGTCATCATCATGTTTAGGGCTCTCGACCAAGCTATTTAAATAGCTAGGGAAGGCAGAAAGATGGCTTGGAGCTCATTGGCAGAGGTGGGAGGTGCTGCAGGGGAGCTCAAGGAAAAATAGGGGAGAAGAATTTCTGCTTGGCTTTGTCTCTCCCTTTCTTTCCATGGTTAGGTCAAGATAAGTTCATGCATGGTGGAGGGAGAGGCTATGGTGAAGCTCTTTTATTATTAGAGAGGAGATGAGGTGGAGTGGCAAGTTGGCAAGTTGTTAATCCAACTAATCCCTCTCTCCTCAAAGTAGATTATGTGGATTTTTACCATGGTGCTATGTCACTTTCCCCCTCATGATTATCTTTGAACCTAAGTAAAAAATGGTGGTTAGGTGATGTGGCCTCATGAAACCATGTGTTTGATGTGTCATATTGGGTTTATGGGTCATGGATGACCCATGTATCATGGGTGAAGGAGAAGCATTTGGGCTTGGGCCTTCATTCATGGACTAGGCCTTCATGTAGACCATTTGGGCTAAATCCCCTCATGAGCTATTTTAATAACTTAATTAATCAATTAATTAATTCATTAATTAAAAAATTAATTAAGTCAAACTCATGAGGTTGATTTTGTTTTACCAATGGGCTTGACCAATTTGACCAGAGTTGACAATTCAGGTCTTGGGATTGAACAAAAACCCAAGTTTGACCAATTGGATGCCACGGTTGACCAATTGACCAATTTGGTGATAGAGTTGACCAAATGGTCCATTTTGACCAATTTGGTGTCAGGGTTGACCAAATGGTCCAATTTGACAAATTTGGTGTCAAGATACGAAATGGTCCATGTGGTGACTATTGAGTCCAAGGTTAACCAAATGGTCAATGTGATGAGCATTGGGTCAAGGGTTGACCTAATGGTCAATGTGATGACCATTGGGTCCACGGTTGACCAAATCAAGTTTTGTTATCATTGATCTGATCATTTTCTGATGTCATCATGGTATAAGCCCAAAGAGGGTGTATTGGGGGTTAATCCAATTTCTAGGGCTTTGGGAACCCTAGATGGGTTCAAAGGGGTCAATGTTGGTAGTCCCCCTTCCTAGGATGGACTTAGTGATCATGGTGATCTTTAGGTCCTTAAAAAGGCGTTTAGAGATCTTGAGCCAGTGTGGTTGACTCAAGACATGTCTTGTCTACGGGTGTCAGTTTAGGGTCCTCATAAAAGTGAGGTCAACAAATACGCCCCAATATGTGTGGAATATTGAATAAGTATGACACACATATTGGCGTTGACCAAATTGGCCATTATAACCCAAGGAAATTTGTAGCTAACTTTAAAGAATAATGTTGTTCCATGTATGGAAATTTAACATTCAGATTTTAAAGTTCGTTGGGGAGAAAAGTATCATGACTTATAAATAAGTCATAAGAAAAATAAAACTACATGAAAGCCATGATTCCATGTCAGGAAGGCCTAACATCCCAAAGTAAGAGGGAGAATGACTGCCATACTCCATTGAAGGAGGTCTTATATCATCCCTCAAAAGTTTCTAATGTTAGTTTTGGGAAGGGAATGTTGGGAGACTATTGACCTCACTTTTAGTTGAGGTCTAATTTCTTCCTTAGAAGCCTAGGATCTAGCCATAGGACTTTCTTGTTGACTATCCTAGAGGACCAGTGATGACACCCTCACCTTTATAAATTCTAAAACTCTTCTTTGCTCATTTTGAAGTTCCACATATTGGTTCTAACCTCTAGCACTTAGTAGGTGGAGCCAATATGAGGGAGCTCAAGAGGAGTCCCCACAGGTGTTGACCCTGGGTGGTGTGGTCTTAATCAGTCTCACACACACGCACACACACTTGATACCCTTCACTTGCACCCACATCTTAAACCTTAACCAAATATGCTTAGTTGATCCCTTACTCTTTTTGGAAACTCATGTGGATAGTCCCCTAAACCATTAGCCCTAGGCTACAGTTTGGCTAAGACCAGCACATGGAGGATCCAAAGTGGAGTCTCCCTTGGGCTCATGGCTCATGAAGGGTAATTTCATGATTGGCATCCTATTGAACCCAAATGTTACCTAAATACCCAATTTTAGCCTTTTAGCCTTAAACTTTCTCAAAACTACCAAATTGCACATAAACCCTAAATTTTCAAAAAAATTGCCAAAATTATCCAAATTCTCAAAATATCTTCAAAAATCATTTCAAACCATTTCAAACCACTCAAATTGACCAAAATACCTAACAATTTCTAAAATCCCCAAAATACCCTTAAAATTACCGAAATTACCAAAATATCCTTCATACCCTAAAAAATCAAAAAATTCCCAAAATCTCCAAAATCACTCCAAATATCCCAAAAATAAATTTTAATCACTCCATTGCATCCAATTTGACCAATTTTGACCAAAATCCCAATTTTGCCCTTTAAGGCTCAATTACCCCAATTCACCTCCAATTTCCACCAAATTGATCTTAAATTTCCCCAAATTCAATTATAAACTCAAATTCATCATATCTGACATGCCTAAAAAATGCTTGATTTTTCATATACATTTTATGATTAATTTTAATGATGTTAATTTTTAAAGGAAGGTATTTTGCATGTTTTTGGTTTCTGGTACAAGAAATGGACTTTTGGAGAAAAAGAAACAAAAACGATGCAATTTGGAGCAAAAACGAGCAAGAAATGAAATTTTACCCTGACACCTTTCGATAAGTCTTTCGATGCTTAATCACTTTTACACTTCTTGCATATTTTTGAATGAGATTACACTTTAAAGGAAGGTTGTTTTCATGCTTATTTTGTAGAGCTATCTGTTAGGAACACAACACAACTGAAATGGGACGAAACAGAGCTAAAACGGAGCCAAACGGAGTGAAACAGTGGATCTACGCAGTCTGCTTGCCGACGGCGCCCTCGAGCTCGCCGATGAAGCTCGGGATGACTTTGGACCGAATTTTGGCGGTTATGGGCCGAAATTCAACATATTTGGACACTTTTAGAAAGGTTTCTTATGGCAACTCTTCAAACTTCGTCCCTACACTTTAAAAGAATGAATTTAAGTTAAAAAAGTTGCGGTTTTTAGAACTTTTTTTGTGAGAGGAATTTTAACAAAAGTGTGGAGAAAGTTTAGGGTTTTTAGAATAGGAGTAGAAATGTGATTTCTACCATTTTGGAGAGATTGGAGAGGAGATTTTGAGAGAATTTGTAAGGAGATGTTCTAGCATTGCATGGATAGTTGGAAGACTTTGTGGGAGAGATATTTGTCTTTCTTTCAAAGGAAAAAAACTAAGTATTGTATTCTTCATTATCTTTTAATTTTTGTAAACACTTATCTAGTGGATTTGCTTTGGTTAAATGAAGTTTTTGTTGTGTTTTTTTCGTGCTTTGTGATGGGCTTCTCTTAATCTTTCTTCTTCTTTAGAAATAGTGGCATGAAAAGATTATGCCATTGTTTTCACTTTACTTTTCTTTTGAAATGAGCAGAATTCAGAAAAACTTATTTCCTCAACTAAGATAGATATAGAAATACCACCTCCACCATTTACTCAGTATCGAGGGGAAGAATTGGAAGATAACTTGAAACAGAAGAGTAACATAGAAGAATTTGATCCAGAATCTGAATTATCTAGAGAGAATCTGATACAAAATTTGGCAGATCATGAAGTATCATATAAGGATTCATTTCTTATAAATTTCAAGGATGATATTAATATGCAAATTGAGAAAATTACTAGAGGAATATTGGATCTAGAAAGAAATATGAGGAACGAGGATATGAATCAATATGAAAAGGAAGAGCTGAATGAAAAATTAAAAGTTGAGAATTTTATAGTAATCCTTGGATTTGGAAAATATTAGACGATTGATCAAGGATTACTTAATTGGAATTTTGATCCAGGTGGAATCATTTGTC
>NW_018218192.1:37382-40121 GCF_001263595.1 Phalaenopsis equestris | reverse complement strand
TTGGATTGAAGAGTCCACTACAACTCGGGTCTCACCCAAACTACAAGTCCACTATGACTCGGGTCTCTCCCAGACTTGAGTTTTACAAGAGTCATCTTGAAATTGAATAGTGATAGTTCCATCTCAATTTTGTTACTTCCTTTTTTCTGACTTTTTCCAATTGGTAGGAGTCATAAACCTATTTGATGAATAATATGTAGATGATCTTACGTTATCCTTATAACTGTTAGAGGTTCTTAATTAAAGGGAGCCAATATATCAGGGATAATCTTATCTTTGGGATTATACTCTATAAAATCATTTAAAATGTACCTTATTTATCTGCGTAGTGATTCCGTTAGAAATTGAAAGTAAGCTAGTGAGATGCGATGAGATGGAGGAAGAATTGATCTCATTTATATTGTTTTTTTGTTTTTGTTTGTGTTACAAATTTTGAAATACTTGAAGAACATGTTTATATTCCAATGCTGATACATAGTATGCTAGTTAGAATTTTTTTTAGTTAATTTCATTCTGGCATGTTCAGTTTAGATTTACTTTCTACTACATGTTTTCTATCCTGATAAATAATTGTAGAAGTTTTTGATAGAAATTTCTGGTAGATATAATTTCTAAACTATTTTTCTTCCTACTAACCAAAGGAAAATATTTTGAGATTTTCATACCTATTTTATACAGTTTTTTATGATATTTCACTTTAAAGGAAGATATTTTTGATGTTTTGTTGCAGGAATGATGAATTAGGGTCATTGGAGCAAAAAGATGCAAAAAGGAGCAAATTTGGAGCGAAAAGGACCAAAATGTGAAGAATTTAACGAGGGCGCTGACGGCTAGCCCAACGATTCCGACAACGAGATTTTCCCAAGACTCCAAAATTAATTCAATTAGAAGGTTCGCCGAAGGCAAGGTCGGCAGTTATGTCCAATTAGGCATTGGATAAGGACAAATTTTAGAGGGGTGCTTAGGCAACTCTTGGAAAAGCTCATCCACATCTTTAAAGAGAAGACTTTGGCCAAAAATAGAGGGGGGAGATTCAAAATTGAAGTGTGAAAAAAGTGTAGAGAGTCTAAATTGTGAGGAATTATTCAAGGGATTGCAAGAGTGGAGGGAAAGTGAGGTTAAAGATATTTGGTATGAAAGGATAAGATTATGTTTTTCTATTTAAAGTAAAGGAAATTGTATTTTTAAAGTATTAAGAATTTTAGAGGTTCATGTAAGAAGAAAAGAATGAAACTTTATGAAAAATCATAAACTAATATGAATTTATAAAGTGAAGAAAGGTAAGGAGTTTTGAATTTAAGAAGATGATAGTGAAGTTAAAAATTATTAAAGGCTATCCAGATATAATAATCCTCACTTGAAAAAAAAAAGAAAAAAAAAAAGAGAGAAAAAAAGAGAAAAAGAAAAATAAAATGAGTGAGGTTATATGGGGAGAAGCATGAGGAGATGCCTAATTAAAAATTGGCTTCACTTGAATCAACTTAAAAAAAAGCTTTATTACATTTTCTAAACTTGTATTGAAGTATTAGTAGCGTAGCATTACTAATAAAGATGAAGTTCTTTCTCATATGAATGTTCTAAGTATCCTTGATATGACAAATTACAATTCTTCTTGAAATGAATAGAGATTCAAAAATCTTAAATTTGATTACTAAGTATTCTTAGACTTAGAGTTTGAATCTAAGTTATTAAAGGTTTTTCTTAAATTTTACTATTTTATTTACTAAACTAAAGTGTAGGAGTTTATAAGTTAATTTCTATCCTAAGTCATATTTTTATGTAGTAAAAGGGTTACTTGAGGACAAGTAACAGTTAAGTTTGAGGGTCTTGACACGCCTAAAAAGTGCTTGATTTTTCATGTACATTTTATACTTAATTTTAATGATATTCCTATTTAAAGAAAGGTATTTTACATGTTTTTGGTTTTCGGTACAAGAAATGGACTTTTGGAGAAAAAGAAACAAAACCGGTGCAATTTGGAGAAAAAACGAGCAAGAAATGAAATTTTGCCCTGACACCTTTTGATAAGTCTTTCGATGCTTAATATATTTTACACTTCTTGCATATTTTTGAATGAGATTACACTTTAAAGGAAGGTTTTTTTCATGCTTATTTTGTAGGGCTATTTGTTAGAAATACAACACAACTGAAATGGAGCCAAACAGAGCTAAAATGGAGCCAAACGGAGCTAAACGGTGGAGTTGCGCAGTCTGCTCATCGACGTCGCCCAAAACGACACCGACGACGCCCTTGAGCCCGCCAATGGCACCCGGGACGACTATGGACTGACTTTTGGCGGTTATGGGCCAAAATTCAACGTATTTGGAAGCTTTAGAAAGGTTTCTTGTGGCAACTCTTCAAACTTCATCCCTACTCTTTAAAAGAACGAATTTAAGTTAGAAAAGTGGCGGTTTTTAGATTTTTTTTTTGTGAGAGGAATGTTAGGAAAAGTGTGGAGAACGTTTAGGGTTTTTAGAATAGGAGTAGAAATGTAGATTTCTACAATTTTGGAGAGATTGGAGAGGAGATTTTGAGAGAATTTGTAAGGAGATGTTCTAGCATTGCATGGATCGTCGGGAGACTTTGTGGGAGAGATATTTGTCTTTCTTTCAAAGGGAAAAAAGCTAAGTATTGTGTTCTTCATTATCTTTTGATTTTTGTAAACACTTATCTAGTGGATTTACTTTGGTTAAATGAAGTTTCCGTTGTGTTTTCTTCGTGCTTTGTGATGGGCTTCTC
>NW_018218192.1:21357-36348 GCF_001263595.1 Phalaenopsis equestris | reverse complement strand
ATCTTCTAGCAGCGGTATCAAATTCTTGTATTTTTTAAGCATATATAAAGTCGCTGTCAATATCCAAGCTTGATTGAAACCAAATTAAAGCTCAATTGAAGCCAATTTAAAACGTAAATTCTCAGCCCAACCAAAATGCCCAATTTGACCATGTACCCAATTTTTCCCAAATTGAATCCCCTAACCTACCTAATTTCCCCAATTTTGAATTCCAAATTCATTATAACATTCCTTTAGACAAAATTGAACCTTTAATTGGCCCTAGCCTAGCCTTAAATCTCACCCAAATCCAACCTAGGCCAAAATCCCCAAATTTGCACCTAAGTCTAAATTCCATGAAATTGAACCTCATAACTCAAAAATTTCTACCCAATGATATACAAAACTTTTCACTACAAACCCTTGGACCAAATTGAACCATCAATTGAGCCTAACCTAAAACTTAGCCCAATCCAAACCCATGTCTAACCCAAATGCCCAAAAATTGGTCATGGGCCAAACTCCACTAAATTAAACTTCCAAATCAATTTAAAATCACTCATGTTCTTTTCAAAACTCTCCATGACAATTATCCAAGCCAATTTGACCAATAAATTAAGCCAAAATTAAATTCTAGCCAAACCCAAACTCAAATCCAAGCTCATGGAAAGATTTTGAACCGAAACCTTGAATTAAACCAAACCCATTCAAATTGACCAAGCCATGATCACCACAACCAGCTTTTGGACCCTAGGGACCAAGGTAGACCCACATAGCCTACCTTACACGAGCCATAGACCAAAAATACCTTGATTTATGGGATCTCTTCCCATGTTTGAATAAACCAAGGGAGATATGCCATCAAACATCAAATCCTCAAGCTAATCACAATTAAGTTTTCCCTTGGATCCCCTGAGCCACCTAGCCACCAGCCCTGGCCTGGCTGACCGACATAGTCACCGGAAGACACCAAAACCGAGAGGCCCCCATGGACAAAACCCAAATTTAAAACTCTGTGACTTAGCTCACTCCATTTTAGCATTGGAGCTTCTCTTCCCTCAACCTAAGCTACCCTTTGTACCCACTAGCTAGCCATGGTGACCACTCCTTCCCCTTTTATTTAAACACCAACCTCATGAGCAAGAAAAAAAATCATAAATTTCCTTGGGGAAACTCTGCCAAATTGCTTCCAAAGCTCCACCATTACCTTCTAAGCCCATTCCAACCATCTTACGGTCATCTTCCTCACTGTATGAGCTCAATTTCAGAGCTCAAAATCAGGGCAGTTTCTGGCCATTTCTTAAAACTCCCCAAAACTCCAAATTGATTATTTCAAAAGCTTCCCCAGACCAAACTAAGAAGATTCCCACTAAAATCCCCCTCTGTTGAGCACCCTAACCCAGATTTTGACCAAGACTACATCTCCATTTCATTGAACTTATACTTAGAGCTTATACTAGAGCAAGCTAACACCTCGAGGAAGCATGTTGGACTCCACTAAAGCTTTCGCAAGCATCTAATTGAGGCTTCCCCTCTCAGACTCAGGTATAGACCTTGAACCTTAATTTTTGGATCGGTTTGGGCTTTTGTGAGGAGAAGTTTAATTCTTGAGCATGTAACTGTATAAATGTGTTCGTCTTAAGTAGATGAAGGCGTAGGAACAAACCCCATGTAAGTTGTTTGAGTATCAAGAGAGATATAAAGGTTTTAGTGTGAATGGTTATCGGGTTAGGATGATCGGGGATGATGACGGAGAGCTGTTGGATCGTGTGTGTATCGGTTGAATGGCTGAGATCACGTTGGACGAGGAGATAAAGCAAGAACAGTGGACCACATGGCAGCTGAGGTGGTTGGCGGCATCTAGTGGCCTGAAGACGTGTGGAAAGCTCGAAGCGCCGTATGTTGAGGTGTCGCTGACTCGGATGAGTAGGAAATTCAGAATTTTTTATTTAAATTAATTCCAGAAATTATAAAATCCATATCTTTGTGTAGAAAAATCATAAAAATAAAATAAAAATACCCTCTTAGTCAATGAGTAGAGTAGAATAAAGTTAAATAAAAATTAAGATTATGTGATTTGTGTTTTATTTTTAATTAATTAAATACTCTATGGTATGCTTTAATTATAATTAAGTAAATAATAATCACCATGACTTGAAATTTTAAGAGTTGATTCCTCATGTTAATAGGGATGTTCTCTGATTTTTCCAAGGTCAGAGAACATCTCTAGTTCTAAAACCTTAATTTTCAAGCCTAGTTGCCTATTTTTGCTTAAAATAATTTTATATATTAAAATATAAATAAAAAAATTATGGAATTAATTTTGTTAGGTTTCCCCTGGTCAGAGAATCCTATGAAAAAAATATAAAATAGATTTAAGCGATTTTGTATATTTTTATAGTTAATTAAATGTCTAAAACTTATAATAAATTAATTAAATAAAATATTATTCAAAATTAAAAAAAATAAAGTCCAAATTGTAAAAGATAATCACTTTAACTAACTATAAAAAATTGGAATCAATTTGGAGTATATTTATCATTAAAGTTAATTTTTTAAGTAAAATGGCATTTTTGTAATAAAATAGTTATATTAAATTAACTATAATTAGGAAAATTATGAAAAGTGGTTTTCTAAGTTTCTTGTGATCAAGATCATTTAGAAAAAATAAAATTTATATTAAAGTAAAAACTTTATTTTTGAGCTTATTTTTAAATTAAAAATAATTAAAAATTGCAAAAATAAAAAAAAATGGTCTAAAATATTCCTAATTGCTTCCTAATCACTTGGGTCTCTTTAGAATATTTTTCCTAATTTTCCTAAGTTAAATATATTTTTAAACGCTAAAAATATACTTTCTCTAATTTTTCATTAAAATAATTATAATAAATAAATTAAAAATCACAAAAATGAAAAGTTTATTTCTTTGAGTTCTTTGGACTTAGAGACAATAAAAAAAAAATATAAAAAGTAATTTTTGTAATTAAAACATATTTTTCATTTAATTAAATCACTAAAACCAATATAGAATTTTAATAATTAAAACATAATTGAAAAAATGATGAAATTTTGTCCAAGTGCCCTTTGACCTAATTAAACCTCCAATAATTTTCTCATGAATAAAAACCTTACTTTGATTAGTTAAATAAATTAATATTGAAAATCCTATTTTTAAGGTAAAAATAATTAGTTAAAATAAATAAAATTAAAATAAAAATCACATTTTCCCTTTTCGATATTTTAATTGACCCATGGAAGGGGTACCATAAAAATTTCAAAGGTATTTGAGTTATATTTGATGAGTTATGAAGTGAGAAACCCTAGGGGCAAAATGGTAATTTTGGATTCTTAATGCCTTATTTGAATTTTAGGATTAATTAAAAAAGGGTAAAAGGGTGATTTTGATTTTATCAAGTTCTTTGGGATAATTGAAATATAAGGGATTAAAAAGGTAGAAACCAATTTCTCTTTCTTTTGCAATAAAGTTATAATTATAATTTTCCTTAATTATGATAATTTGGAGGTTAATTAAATTAAATGATTATAAGGTGGTGGGATTATGTTAGGAAGACGATATTCACCAATTTGAACCCCTCTTTATTTGTGATTTGATGATAAGACATGATTTTGATAAAGAATTGAACTTCACCTAATTCAATATTTAATCATTGTAAGTTCACTTTAAATTTTGGACCCTAAGGGCTTAGTAGTGCACTAGAATCAACTTGAATTTGCTTAATGAGAATTAGGAAATAAAACATAATTAGTTATAAACATTTTTGAAAACACTATGGGCCAAGCTTTACTTGTGGGCAGGAGAACCTTAATAGCTTAAGCTTGTTCTAAGTGCATTCATTCACATAACTCTTAAATGTAACATCAACAGATTAATTGAGTACCCTTCTCATGAGATAATTAAAATATCAGGTTTACTAAGCATAGGGTGTAATAGTTCATTTGAAACGAAATTTAAAATTTAGGATGATTATTTAAACAACATAATAGGTTCAAATGAACTTGAAACATTTCAAAAGAATTTAAAGGTTTTTAAGGATTTCTCCCTAAACACTTTTATGACCTTTTGGATATTATGAAGGAAAATTGGAACTATTATTTGTTGCTCAAGAAAATCATCTACTAAGACCTTTAGGGACTCATCAAGTCATGAATTGGGGTTCGGTAACTGCACCTTCAACTGCTCTCCTTAATTTCTGTTCCTGCAAAATCATATAATATTGCAAAAGCTAATCTTTTAGCGGGAGTAACAGGAAGATGAAAGGTATGTCTTTACATTTTTATTTACTTTCTGTCATTTTAGTTGCTGCAATTTACTCTTGCTTTAAAGTATTATGCATGCTTGGTTGTGGATTTTACTTCACCTGCAAAACAAAACCATTTTTAAAAATTCATCAACAATTTTCAAAATTAAATTAAACACTTTCAAAGGTAACCATAAATCCTTTGAAATGCAATTAAACATAAAGTGCTCTTTTAAATTTACGGGAGTCCCTCAGACGAGGTAACCCACGGCTGCTAACAAGATCTCCCTGACTTAAATGAGCCTAATAACTCATTTAAACTAAGTAAGTTCAAAAGAAAATAATCATATCAGAATGTGAAAACTGTGGGATCCTAACTAGTGTGGCTCTAATCAACTTCAACCCCCCATATTGTTTGAATAACTTTAAAACACCTAATAAAACTTTTTGAACCTTAGACTCTTGGACTACCACTTCATTAAAGAAGCTTGGAGCTAACTTTGTGGGCAACAATCTACAACAGCATGAGGATCTACAAAAGCACATCTCTCCTTAGAATTAAATAACAAGCGATAAGATTTTGAGGACCTTTGCCTAGTGCAACATAAATCCTCACCTTATCTTTAGGTCTTTGCACAATCATGTTGTGCAATTTAAGCCCTAACTCGTTTTAGGATTCTGAGGTTTTCGTTTGTTACGACATAAATCCTCCCATCCTCTAGGCTATTTGTATGATTGTGTCATGCAACTGTAAGCCCTAAATAATAATAATTGACAGGATGAAAAACTTGATATTTTCTCTCCTCAAAATTGATGCCAAACTATAGGATAGCTTGGGAAATCACCAAAGTTCTCCTCATAATAAGTGATAGCCCCTAGTTTATCTCCCTTTGGATTCTGATGCACCTTTGGTGTGTGTTATTTTTCTGCATGTTTTGTGTCAATTTAAATCCACAGTAATAGAACCAAAAACTTGACCCATCCAAAAATTATGCTGTAATTTTGAAATGTTATGAAATAAAGATAGTTTACACACTAGAGGTTCTACACAAGACGCACATCACTTCAAGTAATATAGTGATTTCTTTAAAAACCCCGGTATCGATCCCACAGAGAAGTGAGATAGGAAATCCCTTTTGCTAATTCTAGTCCACTACTATCAATCCTTAGTTTGGAAGGTTGATTTAAGTGATTTTTCTAACAATTACTCTTAAATGTAAATCTTATATTTAAAACAACTAACAACTACTCCCAAAAAAAAATATACCTTTTCTGGATGAGTTGGTTTGGAGAATTTTGAGATGTTAAAACTACTATTCTTATGTAGTGAATTGGATAATGTATAAGAATGAGATACATTAAATATTGTGTGTACCAAATAAGAGCAATCCCAGCTATCTTATTTCTTTACCCTCTAAGAGTGCATAAAGAACATTGAGTAATCCAGAGATTGGTCCCTAAATCCATGGTTAGGTTGAGAGGATACTGGTTGCCACTCCAGAGCTCCCACTTTTCCCTCTCTTGAGGGCTAACAATCTCGCTTTAGTATCCATTGGGGATTTTAGTATGTTAACCAAAAATCTCCAATTCTACACCCATCAAAGTATATTTCCCTATTTATTTGCACTCAACCCAATGGACTACATTCTCATCCATGAAATTGAATATGATTCTTACTCTGTTGTAGAAAGCATAGCCCTTTCAGATCTTATGTTTCTCAACAAATTTTAACATTACAACAAACCTAAATTGCAATGTAAATGAAGTTTAAGTAAAAAATGTCACATTTATAATTAAAATTCATACTAAAATGCATCTCAAAATCCCACACATGAATCCTACTCATTGTAAAAGGAAAGTAAAATGAAAAAAACGACATAATCTTCTCATGCCACTATTTTCAAACAAGAAGAAAGAGTAAGAAAAACTACTCACAAAGCATGAAGAAAACAAGAAGGAAAACTTCATTAAATAAAAAAAATTCACTAGATAAGTGTTTACAAAATCATAAGATAATAAAGAACACAATACTTACTTTTTCCCATTAAAAAAAGATGAAGATCTCTCCCACAAAGTCTCTCGCTAATCCATGCAATGCTCGTACAGTTCTTTACTGATTCTCTCAAAATTCCGTATATTTCCCTATTTATTTGCACTCAACCCAATGGACTACATTCTCATCCATGAAATTGAATATGATTCTTACTCTGTTGTAGAAAGCATAGCCCTTTCAGATCTTATGTTTCTCAACAAATTTTAACATTACAACAAACCTAAATTGCAATGTAAATGAAGTTTAAGTAAAAAATGTCACATTTATAATTAAAATTCATACTAAAATGCATCTCAAAATCCCACACATGAATCCTACTCATTGTAAAAGGAAAGTAAAATGAAAAAAACGACATAATCTTCTCATGCCACTATTTTCAAACAAGAAGAAAGAGTAAGAAAAACTACTCACAAAGCATGAAGAAAACAAGAAGGAAAACTTCATTAAATAAAAAAAATTCACTAGATAAGTGTTTACAAAATCATAAGATAATAATGAACACAATACTTAGCCTTTTCCCATTAAAAGAAAGATGAAGATCTCTCCCACTAAGTCTCTCGCTTATCCATGCAATGCTCGTACAATTCCTTACTGATTCTCTCAAAATCTCCTATCCAATCTCTCCATAAAATGTAGAAATCTACATTTCTACTCCTATTCTAAGATCTCTAAATATTCCTCTCAATTTTCCCCTCATACACACACCTATGATGAGAGGCGCCAACCCTTTTATTTTAAAGAGACACTAAATTCCTTCTTTTTCTCAAAAGACACATATTTCATTCCCATAGACAAATCTGTTCATCCAGGAGACATATCTCTTCATAGACACAAAATTCCTCATTTTTTCCAAAAGAAACATTTTTTTATTCCAAGAGACAAATCTCTTCATCGAAGAGACATATCTCTTCATTCAAAAGTCTTTTCCCAACTATCTAGATTCATTGAACCACTCCATGGGGCGTTTGATTCACTTAGAGCCTTCTAGAACATCTCAAAATAATAAAAAACTACCAAATATTTGTCCATAATCGTCTCCAGCGCCTCTGACATCTATTTCTGGCACCTCTGGCTCATGTTCCTTAGATTCTAGCACCACTGACGCCGCCTCTGGTGCCACCTTGCAGTAGCTCCACCGTTTGACTCTGTTTCAGCTCTGTTTTGCCCACGTTTCAGTTGCGTTTTGCTCCTAACAGATATACCTATAAGATAAACATGAAAAAAACCTTTATTTAAAGTGTAATTTCATTCAAAAGTATGTTATAAATGTAGAGGAGATTAATCATAGAAAGACATATCGAAACGTGTCAGGTCAGAATTTTCTTTCTTGCTTGTTTTTAATCCAAATTGAACCATTTTTTCTTCACTTTCATGAAAAGTCCATTCTTGTACCTGAAGTAAGAAATATGCAAAATACCTTCTTTTAAAGTGTAATGTCATTAAAAATGAGCATAAAAAATATATAAAAATGTAGGTCAGAAGTAGGTACTTTTTAAGCATGTCAAAATTCCCAAAACATAAATGTTACTTGTCCTCAAGTAACCCTATAACTTTAAATACTGAATTTGTTGATTTGAGGTAGTGGGTTTCTATAGAGTTTCCTATAGTTTTATCTAAAAAATGTTATAGTGTAACTTAAGAGAAATTCTAGCAAATCAACCTAGGACTAGTGTAAGAATATCTCATATTCAACTTATGAATCTTTATTTTCTATTTACTTCAAAAGTTTTTTAAACTTGTCAAACTAAATATTCATAGAAAGTTTAAAAACAAAATTTAAGCATCGCGTCTATACCAATATGACCAATACTTTTTTGAAATAAGAATAAGTTTAGGATTGTTTCAAGTCTTTTCTCTTAAAAAGATTCAAGTGAAACCAATTTTTGATTAGGCTTCTCCTCAAGCTTCTCCTCACATATTTTCTTTTTTACTTTTATTATTCTTTTCTTTTTTTTTCTTCTTTTTTTTCCTTTTTCTTTTCTTTTAGGATCTTTTTAATCTTTATTCATTTCTTTTATTTGAGGTTTACTATATCTGGATAGGCTTTAAATAGTTTTGAGTTTCACTATCCTCTTTATAAAATTCAAAACTCAAAACTTTCCCTCACTTTTTAAAAGTGTAAGTATTAGTAGGAAAAAGCTTTCAATAAAGGTTCAGTTCTCAATAAGTATAAATCTAAGAATCTTAGCATTTCAAATTTTCAACTCCTTTCTACCATAAATAGAAAAATCATTTTACTAACGTTTCCTACAAAATATCTTAACTCTAGAACAGTTTCTTCACATAGGATTTAAAATAAGTTATCTTTCTAACCTTCCTAAAATGGAAATTATAGTAATCTAAAGGTATCACCACATACCACAATTCATTTTAAAAGTGATATCAAATTAAATACATGATATTGAGGACAAATAAAGTTAAGTTTAAAAAATTTTTCACACCCCCAAAATTGAAACTTTAAATATTTTACATTTAATTCCATAAAATCCATCAGGAAGAAAAAATTAAAAGTTGAAAATACTAACTATAACAACATCATATCAAATTCATATAGATATGTAATCAAAATAGAATGATTGCAGGAGAAAGTAAATCTAGCGTAAAACATGCTTGCAATAATATTAAACTAAAAGGAAGTATACTAACTTTAAAATTTAATTTTCTTCCTACCCCTAAAATTGATTTTAAATATGTATAACATTTAGTACAAAAACATAAGCAGGAAGAAAAACAGTTCAGAAATTCTACCTGCCACACATGCCTATCAGAAACATCTATAATTATTAATCAGGATAGAAAACAAGTAGTTGAAAGTAAATCTATAATAAAAATGCTAGAATTAAATTGACTAAATAAAAGTTTAACTAGCATAACAGGTATCAACATAAAAAAATAAAAATGTTCTTCAAGTTCTATATAAAGTTGTAAAACAAAAACAAATACACATGGTAAATGAGGTCAATTCTTCCGTTAACTCATCGCATCTCACTAACTTACTTATAATTTCCAATGGAATCACTACACAAATATATTGGGTACTTTTTAAATTTTTTTTATAGAGTCTAGTCCCATGGAAATGCTTATCCCTCATATATTGGGTCGTGAACTCCAACCTCATTTTCACCATATCCCATTAATTAAGTACCTCTAATAGTTATAAGTATAGTGTAAATTCATCCACATGTTACTCATCTAATAGGTTCAAGTCATCAAATAGGTTAGCTACTTCTATCAAATGAAAACAAGGTCAAAGAAAGTAAGTAACAAAATTGAAATGGAACTATCACCATTAAAATTCATAATGTTTCTTGTAAAACTCAAGTCTGGGTGAGACCCGAGTCGTAGCGGACTAATCAATAAAACTACTACAAGAGAATATATAAGTATAGCCATAATATGAAGTTAAAAAATCACATCCCTCATGACACACAAAAATCAAATCAAACAACTAACAATCCAAAAATTTTCCAATCATCAATCAAACTGATCAATCCACACTAAAGCAAACACAATACAACACTAACAATCATAATTTTCAAGCGCACTAAATCAAACCACACTGATAACCATGGGTTGCCTCCAATAAAGCGCTTAGTTTAACATCAACAGCCTGACAAATGATTCCACCTAGATCAAAATCCCATTTAAGTAATTCATGATCAATCACCCAATCTTTTTTAGATCCAGGGATTTCTACAAAGTCCTCGAATTTAAAATTTTCTTTCAGATCTTCCTTTTCAGATTGATTCATATCATTGTTCCTCATGTTTCATTCTAGATCCAATATTCTTCTAGTGATTTTCTCAATTTTCATATTAATATCATCCTTGAAATTTATAAGAAATGGATCTTTATATGATACTTCAAGATCTTCCAGATTTTGGATCGGAATACTTCTAGATAATTCTTTTATGGATCAAATTCTTCTAGGTTACTCTTTTATTCAGGGTTATCTCTCAATTCTTCCACTTAGTACTAAGTAAATGGTGGAGGTGATCTTTTCAGATTTATCTTAGTTGAGGAAATAAGTTTTTCTAATTCCTTATGAATTTTTGCCGTCGGTCTTTCAATCTCCTCATCTCTCAACTCAAAATCCTTTTGAAACATATCCTCAAATTCTCTTCTAAATATTAGTTCGATAATTTTATATTGCTCATCATTCATCTCCTTAGGGTTTATCTCAGGGTCACTAGGTAAAATCTCTTGGGGATAATTGTTAATTGCATTAATAATCTGCCCCAGTTGATTTTCTATGTTCCTTATTGTGGCCCATTTACCTTCCAGCTCAATCTATTGACTTTTCAGCTAACTCTGCATTTGATCAACAACCTGTTCTAGTAAATCCTTCTCATCATTTTTTTGGTTGAAGTTAAATCCATGAGGAAAAGAAAGTTCATTATTATAATAACCATGAATTATTCCAACTACATGTCTGATTAAATTTATTATCTTAAAAAAATTGGTCTTCTCCTCCAAAAATATTATTACAGTTAAAATTCAAATGATTTTCCCAACCTGGGTTGTAATAATCAGAATAAGGATTGTATATCTCATGGCTAGTTTCAAAATAGTTAGGCTCAATCAATTATCCAAATAAATTTTCCTTAATAACTGGGGCTCCTTGAGGTTAACCTTCTATGTATTGATCTGAGTTCCTCTCAATACCTGTAACATGAGAAATTAACATAGTAGGCATATCTTCTTGAAAATTTTCCACTCTCTTGGGGTTTACTCTTTCAAAGCTACTAGCTTTATAATCAAAATCTGAATATTCATTATTTGATCCATTATTTCTACATTAAATTCATGGAGTCTTTTCTGATTCATCATCCTCCCAAAATTTCTCTCCAAATCTGACTCGTAAAATTCAAGGTCTACAACTCATGAAGTACACATACAAATCTAAAGACTTAACTAATAAGAAAAATATTAAATTTTTTTTTATTTTGGATTTTTCTTGAAAATAAACACACAATAATTAAACACACTATATAATAATATTATAATTTCCAAATCTAAGACTTACATGTTTAATTAAAATTCTCTTGAAGTTCTTATCGTAGCTTCCTCAGCAACGGTGCCAAAAAATTGATACGCCCCTCGTGTGTGTTTCTTTTCTGTGTGTTTTATGTCAATTTAAATTCCCAGTAACAGTTCCAAAAACTTGACCCATCCCGAAATTATGCACTAATTTTGAAATGTTATAAAATATAGAAAATGGTTCACACACTAGAAGTTTTACACAAGTGCAAGTATCTCTTCAAGTAATATAGAGCTTTCTTTAAAAACTTTAGTATCGATCCCATAGAGAAGCGATGTATGAAATCCCTTAGGCTAATTCTACTCTACTAGTATCAGTCCTTAGTTTGGAAGGTTAATTTAAGTGATTTTTCTAACAAGTACTCCTAAATGTAAATCTTATATTTAAAACAACCAACAACTACTCCTAAATGAAAATATTAATTTTAAAGGTAACCCTTTCTAGATGAACTGGTGTGGAGAATTTGGAGATGTTAAAAACTACTATTCTTATGTAGTGAATTGGATAATGTATATGAATGAGATACATTAAATATTATATTTGCCAAATAGGAGCAATATTATTCTTTACCCTCTGAGAGTGCATAGGAAACATTGAGTAATCCAGAGTTTGGTCCCTAAATCTATGGTTAGGTTTAGAGGATACTTGGTAAGAGGATACTGGCTGCCACTCTAGAGCTCCCACTTCTCCCTCGCCTAAGGTCTAACAATCTCGCTTTAGTTTCCAAACAACTGGACCAAATTTAGGATTTTAGTGTGTCACCCTAAAATCTCCAACTCTCTGTCCATCAAAGTATATTTCCTTATTTATTTGCACTCTGATCCCATGGACTACATTCTCATCTATGAAATTGAATGTGATTCTTACTTTGTTGAATAAAACATAGCCCTTTTAGAACTTATGTTTCTTAATAAATTTTAACATTACAACAAGTCTAAATTGTAATGCAAATGAAGTTCAAGTAAAAATATCACATTAATAATTAAAATGCATACTAACATGCATCTCAAAATCCTACACATGAATCCTACTCATTGCAAAAGAAAAGTAAAACAAAAACAACGACATACTCTTCTCATGCCACTATTTCCGAACAAGAAGAAAGAGTAAGAAAAACTACTCACAAGGCATGAAGAAAACACGAAGGAAAACTTCATTAAGTCAAAGAAAATCCACTAAATAAGTGTTTATAAAGTCATAAGATAATGAAGAATATAATACTTAGCTTTTTCCCTTTGAAAGGAAGACAAAGATCTCTACCTCAACGTTTCCCGCTAATCCATGCAATGCTCATGCAATTCCTTACAGATTCTCTCAAAACCCCCTCTTTAATATCTCCAAAAAAGGTAGAAATTTACATTTATACTCTTATTCTAAGATCTTTAAACATTCCTCTCAATTTTCCTCTCATACACACGCCTCTAATGAGAGGCACCATCCCTTCTATTTTAATGAGACACAAATTTCCTTCTTTTTCCCAAAAAACACATCTTTCATTCTAAGAGACAAATATCTTCATCTAAGAGACATATATCTTCATTTAAGAGCCTTTACTAAGTGTCTAGATTCATTGAGCCACTTCATGAGGCATTTGATTCACTTAGAGCCTTCTAGAACATCTCAAAATAGTAAAAAAACACCAAAAATCCGTCCATAACCATCTCCGACTCCGGTTTCTAGTGCCTCTAGCGCCAGTTCTCTGGATTTTGGTGCCTCTAATGCCAATTCTAGTTCCTCTGGGTCATGTTCTTTGGATTCTAGTGCCACTTATGCCACCCTGCAACAGCTCCACCATTTGGCTCCGTTTGAGCCGTTTCGCCCCATTTCAGTTGTGTTTCGCTCCTAACATATATAACTACAAGATAAGCATGAAAAAAACCTTTATTGAAATGTAATTTTATTCAAAAATTTTTGGGAAATGTAAAGGATATTAAGCATAGAGAGAAATATTAAAATGTGTGAGGTGGAAATTTTCTTTATTCCTTGTTTTTACTCTAAATTGCACCATTTTTGCTTCATTTTCACCAAAACTCCATTTCTTGTACTTGAAGCAAAAAATATTCAAAATACCTTCCTTTAAAGTGTAATATCATTAGAAATAAACATAAATTATATATGAAAATATAGGTAAAAAGTGGGTAATTTTTAGGAGTGTTAAATTCCTAAAATTATAGCATTGTTCCAAATTTGAGTCATTCCCATTTGACACCTCTTTGTTTGATCTTTGAAAAGCCCCATCCTTTTAAATTCCTTGAAGATAATATTTCCTGATCTAAATCAAGAGTTTTCTTAGGTGACTTCAGTTATCTAAGATGTAATTAACTATAGGGGCTTGCCCTTATAGGAAACCTTAAGAACCCAATTTAATATAAACCCTGTCTAATTCTTCATATTAGATATGTGAACTTGTCGATCAACATAAAAAATGGTTTCTTCATAGACTGAAATGGATGTCATAAATTCTTTAGTTTATTTAATCAAACACCACGAGCAAGTAATGTATCTATCCTTCGAGGTAGATATTGCTTGCGGTGTTGAGCTCGATCATTTAAACTATTGCAGCTATGAGATCAGTTCGGTCTTGTATTTTTCAAAAATTAAAATATTAATTTTTCTATGTTATATATATATAAATTAATTAAAAATCTTTTAAAACCAGGTGTCAGGATATCCATTCCGGTGACCGACAATTTCTAATTTGGCGACCGACAAATTTTGGCAAATCCGCTGAGGATCTGTTTCTCTCTCCATTAAGATCAGGAAGTCTTGTCTTCATACATCGGTAATGTGTACATGTCCCTCATGGACCATATTACCCTTCTGTCGTTGACATGCTTCACCCATTTATTTCTTGGGTAAGTATGATCGACTTTTTTGGACTTCAGGATCATTTGTTTAATAACCTTTAAACAGAGAGGTTCAAAAGCCCTTTAGGGCTTTTTCTAGTTATGTAGGGTCGGACCCCCAATAGGTGTGTTTTTGTACTAGTTTCACTTGGGTGATGCGTGTTGTGAAGTCGGTCCCGCACTGGGTCCTAAACTTCACCCTTTTCCTCATACCTTTCGGGTTTGGTTTGCTGTTTTGAAAATTGAGCCAAGTCATTGCGTCTTTTAATCTCTTGCTTAATTTAATTAAATCCTCTAACTTTTAATTTGCTGAATGAATGATAAGCTTAAATTAAATCTTAAAACCCTCAAAAAATAAAATCAAATAAAAATAATAAGGGTTTGCCCAGTCCATGGAGCGATCCCTTGTTAATTTATAGTGTTCACACTAAAGTTACGAGGTATTGGCTGATACCCGTGAATACGTAATGCTTATGCACAGTATAACAATATTATGATGGTATTTTTTACTTATATTTCCTTATTTTGCAACAAAACCAAAAACTTGATTCTGAAGAAAAATAAGGATTTAACTTTTTAATTTATATATATTTATATTGGGATACTACGCAAGTATACGTATCGTTATCAGGTAATATAGGATTTTTTGATTAAGACCTGAATATCGAACCCACAAGAACAATTATGCAATATGCACTTTTTAGAAAGTTTTTCTATTTTTAAAAAGATAATTACTTAAACTAAAAATAATTTTTGTAGGAATTTAAATATTTTTGGTATTTTTGATATTTTAACGAAACAGTAACAACTTAA
>NW_018218192.1:20748-21040 GCF_001263595.1 Phalaenopsis equestris | reverse complement strand
TTTCCCAATTTATTTGCACTCAATCATATGAACTACATTCTCATTCATACAACCTCATGTGATTCTTTCCAATTGTTAAATGAGATAATACCAACCCAATTATTACATGTTCTCACAACAAATTTTAACATATGGATTGGCCAAATCAAGAAGTAAATGAAGTGTATGGATTTAAATCATCACAATTTCCTTCAACACTTCTTCCATCTACTCTCCACAACTTCTATCCAAAACTTAATTACTTATCATTTTAAGAAGAAAGATAAAGAAAACTACTCAGAATCCATGGAGG
>NW_018218192.1:18389-20735 GCF_001263595.1 Phalaenopsis equestris | reverse complement strand
AAAACACACTTTAGTTTAAAAGAAGAAATCATTGTCAAACCAACAACAAATCTCAATCAAAATCGAAATTAGTCTAAGTACATAAAGGATAAAAACTTATCTCAAGTCCTCCACCAAACTCCTAAATTTTCTTTGAATCTCTTCTCTTTTACAATCACTCAAAACAAAATAATAAAAAAGGATAAAGTAAATAAAAAGTGGTTCCTCAAAATCTCTCCAAACTAACTTCCTAGAGAAGAACTTTCAAAACTTGCCAATATTTTCAGGACTCTTTTCTAAGTCCTCTCTTCTTGCTTTTATAGTTTTCCAAGAGGTACCTTGGGATCTCTTCAAAATTTGTCTTGATTAGATGAATTTGCCCAAGAGACGCATCCTTTCGTGATAATTTTCGTCCATGGTGGTTACAACCACCTATTAAGCCAATGGGTGCCTCAAAAACCTCTTTGAAATTTGTAAAAACTAATTTTACTCGTCTAGTAACTGCCACTGGCGCTTAAGCGCGGGGTCTTGATGCTTAGGCGTGGCCTTCTCTGTTTAACCGGTGCTTAAGCGCCGGATCTGACGCTTAGGCGCCAAAACTCTTTCGCACAAATTTTCATTTTTTTGCTCTAAATTTGATACTTTTCACTTCTTTTAGTATTTTCCACCTTTTTACTTGTACCTGACAGAAAAACACAGAAAAACCTTCCATTCAAGCGCAATATTTCAAAAATAGGTATAAAATGTGTATTAAAATACTATATATTTTAGGTGTATGAGTCATCTAGACAAATTAGTCGATGATCGAGCCAATTTAGGTTTGATTCTCACGTGCCATGTCAGATTTGATCCATTAGGCTAATCGAAGTAGTCCGATAGATAAGATGCCAATAAGCATTCAGCCAAGTGACAACTAGAGTCTAGTAGAGTGATTTCGGCTACATGACACTTAACATGCTCCAGAGGGTCTTAAATGGTTCCCTTGTACTACAAGAATCAACACATGCATCAAGCACAGTTCCATAGTGTCTAATCGGGCATTCTATGCGTATGACATCAAAAAGTGATATCAACATGGAGCTACACCATAGAGCATTGCAGGTCTCACTGCCATCTTATAATATTTTCCTTTCAGTCTAAGCCATACTTTTTTGTCACACAATAGGTCAGATACATTCACCCACTTCATGCAACTATCTTGATCTCTATTAAAAACATTCCCACCTATATCATCATTACTTTGAACAATAAACCCGAGACATTTAAAATGTTCACACCCTTTAAAGATTTTATTAACCATAATTACAATTCTATCATTATATCTACAAATACTAAAATTACATTCCATGTTTTCAGTTTTAGATTTACTCAAATGATGGCTCTTAGAATTGAATGTAGACCTCTGTAATTCAAGTTCTTCTGAACACTTTCTCTATTTTTATCCATAAAACGAATATAATCAGTGAAAAGAATATACCAAGGTACATCCTCCTTTAAATGTCTAGTAGGAGCATCCATAAATAAGGAAAAAAAAGATATGGGCTTAAAGTCATTTCTTGACACAATCCGACTGATATAAGAAAATACTTGATCAGACTTCCTTCTATTCGAAAACAATGAACTACTCCAATATACTTATCTTTATTGACTTGAATACAAGTCAAATCAACACGTTTCTTCTCTAAAACTCTCTGAAGGACTTCTCTTGGAACCTTATCGTATGCATTTTCTAAATCAATAAAAATCATTTGTATATTGTCCTTTTTCTCTTAGTACTTTTATTTTAACATGTAGAGATTCAAATAGACTTCTAAACAGTGGGTATAAAAGCAAACAACACGCTAACATGATAAAAGAAAAATGCAGGGTAGCAGTTTCTGAATTTCAAGTTTAAGATCTAAGCTAGCAAGACTTTCTACTTTATATTAGAAATGAAATTAAGTTAAGTTCTAAACTAACTAAATCATAGTGCTAAACACAAAACAATAGTTACTACGCTAAAATTTTAAAAATGAAATACTATCTAACACAATAATCACAACAATAATAGAACATAAGAATTCAAAACACAATATAAAACATAGTCCAAAACAACACACAGATGCAAATGTAGCAAGCTCAGCCTACATAGTTCATCTTATGAAGAAATTGCACTACTCTTAAAATGAATACAATCATAAAATGAATCTCTCAGCTCTACTCTTCATCCTCAGAATCACCGCTGTACCATTTTTCTGCACTCATAATAAGGATATCAAGGATATGGAGGAAATTGCACTCCTGGTTCACATCTAATCAGGCTCTCCAAAGATGAGTGAAATTTCTCTTCATAATCACTCTTTCTTCTATTATAACAATTAGTATGAT
>NW_018218192.1:15493-17180 GCF_001263595.1 Phalaenopsis equestris | reverse complement strand
ATTTTTCGTGAACTGATGCTTAGGCGCGGGTACGTGGCGCTTAGGCGCCTGCCTCTCGGGTTGGCTTGCACATAAGTGTGAGATATGGCGCTTAGGCGCCAGTGCACTATTTTTGAAATTTTTAATTTTAAGTAAAATGCACTATTAGCCTAAGTAAACCACCCCTAAATGGTCTCATAGCACTTAAATGACTATTTTTACTTCCTATAACTCCCTTCTCTCTCAAAATTCTCTATATAATTAATTCAATTTGAGGCTAAAAATAACACAAATTTTAACAAAAATAAACTTATATTAATTCACGAACAAGTACAAAAAAACATTTAACACTTAGTTCTCTCTCCAAATAATCTTGGATGAAAAAAATTTCCTAAGTACAAAACACTTAACACACATTTTAAAATAAGTGATCCAAACACTAAACATAAGACATAAACACTAACATACTTAAAAATATGACTCCAAACACACAATTCCTAACACTTAACTTAGTGCCACTCTTCATTAAAAGTAACAAATTCTTGTCTTTCAGTAGTCTCTCCAAGAATATAGAGTTGATAAAACAGACGGTGGTGACGAGCTCTAATACTATCATCTTTGATCCACTTATGCTTAAGGAACATTGCCTTATCCGCTTCCTCTACATAACTAGTATGGATGAATTGCATCCGAAGTTGCCACTCAATATGTTCTAGATGAGCATGGAATTCAATCACCTTAGTCTCTAATACAGATATAGTATTCTCCATCTGGTTGATCTTCTCAGATATCCCTTCAAGACTAACGGCTAAGAAACCGTTATTCTTCTCCTGTGCACTTTGACTAATGATCTTCTTCCTTCTTCTTCAAATCTATCTCCCATGACCATGAAGACATTTTCTCACTCCCATGAAGACATTTTCTCAAAATCTCTCTCTTTCTTAGACTTTTAGGGCTAAAAATAATCCGGGATGAAGTTCCTTCACGAACCTCTTCTATTTATAGGCCTAATTCCCCCTCATAACTTCTAGGCACGACTAGAAACTGCCAAGATACGTAGAAACTAGAAACTGCCAAGATACGTTTATTCCAACTAAATTGTAGTTACACCTTCTAGAAATCAAAATTTGCACATGTGATTAAATAGCCATGCTTAAGCGTCGGATCTGGCAATTAAGCGCTAGTGCACATTTTTGCACCAGTCAACTTAACGTCCAAATTCTCATTCTAACATGTCTAGGTCATTAAATACTGTCTAAAAATCATTACAAGCACATAATAAACTTGAAAATACTACCCCAAATTTCTTAATCAGACTCAAAACAACAATTAAAGCAAAAACACACCGATAACTATGGGTTGCCTCCCACAAACCGCTTGGTTTTACGTCGTCAGCCTGACGTAACCAATGCTCATTATGGTTGACCCAACATCATTCCATCATTATATTTATGCTGATCCCTTATATAATAAGGTTTCAGTCTATGTCCATTCACCTTAAAAATTTTCTCAGAATTAGGATCTTTAATATCCATAGCTCCATAAGGATAAACTTTTATCACAACAAATGGGCCCATCCACCTGGACTTAAGTTTGTCTGGAAATAATCTTAACCTTGCATTATATAGCAAAACTTGTTGCCCTAGCTGAGAATTTTTAGTAAGAATCTTTTGATCATGCCACATTTTCATCTTTTCTTTATAAATTT
>NW_018218192.1:12239-14525 GCF_001263595.1 Phalaenopsis equestris | reverse complement strand
TCCTACCATAAATTGACATTTTTCCCAGTTAAGGACTAAATTTATTTCTTCACAACGCTTAAGAACTTTAGATAAATGTTCTAACCATGAGTCAAATGAAGTTCCAAACACTGAAAAGTCATCCATAAGGAATTCAATTCCTTTTTCAATTAAATCACAAAATTGCCATCATACATCTTTGAAATGTTGCAGGGGCATTACATAAACCAAAGGGCATTCTTCTAAAAGCAAAAATACTTTAAGGACTGGTAAATGTTGTTTTCTCTTGATCCTCAGGAGATATTTGAATTTGGTGATATCCAGTATATCCATCCAGAAAACAAAAGTATCTATGACCAGCTAGTCTATCCAGCATTTGATCTAGAAAGGGTAGTGGAAAATGATCTTTCCTAGTGGCAAGATTTAATTTTCTATAATCAATGCATATTGGTCACTTGTAACTTGTCTAGTAGGTATTAACTTATTATGCTAATTCACAGTTATAGTTACTTCTCCTTCTTAGGAACACAGTGAATTGGACTAACCCATGCACTATCTGAAATAAGGTAGATAATTGCATCATCTAACCACTTTAAAATTTCTTTCTTAACAACCTCTTTCATAACAAGATTCAACCTCCTTATAGGATCAGCACTGGGTTTGCAATTTTCTTCCAGATTAATTCTATGCATACAAATTGAAGGACTGATTCCTTTAATATCAGCAATTGTCCATCCGAAGGCTTTCTTAAAAATTTTCAAAATTTTTACCAGCTTTTCTTCTTCTTCTTTTGTTAACTTCAAGAAAATTATAACAGGTAAAGTAGAGGAATCTCCTAAAAAGGAAAATTTTAAATGTTCAGGAAGTAATTTCAACTCAAGTTCTGGAGCTTTTTCAATAGATGGACAAAATGATTTATCTTTGTATATTGTGTCCAAAATTTCAAAACTTTCTTTAACATAACTTGAATCTTCCTTAAAAAGTTTTACACGTTGATCTAATTCCTCTTCTTGCTCGTGTTCCAAATCTTTTTCTTCATAAGTAGTCTTGAAATGACATTCGCTCAGATATCTTATAACATCCATTCTATAGCATTCATCATCTTAACCTTTTGCAGGGTATTTCATTAATTTTCAAATGTTAAAAGTAACAGTTTGATCATTAAAGCGCATAGTTAATTCCTCTTTATGCACATCTATCATTGCTGGCTAGGAAAGGTCTCCCCAAAATGATAGGTATCACTTTATCTTCCTCCATATATAACACAATGAAATCAATAAGAAAGATAAATTGATCAACTTTCATTAGGACATCTTCTATAACTCCTTTAAGATAGGTAATTGAATGATTTGCTAGCTGCAGAGTTACAGTAGTAGGGTTATTTCTCATAATTCCAACCTTTTAAATATTGATAATTGCACAAGGTTAATGGTTGTACCTAAATCACATAACGCTTTGCCATAAAATCTGTCTCCTATTGCACATGGAATTGTAAAGCTACCAGGATATTTAAGCTTTTCAAGAAGTTTCTTCTGAATTATAGCACTACAATCCTCAATAAGTGCAACAATCTCATTATCTTCAATCTTCAAACTGCCTTTTTCTGTTGAGAATATCCTTCATAAACTTTACATAGCTTGGCATTTTTTCTAAGAATTAAATATCCTTATTTTGCAACAAAACCAAAAACTTGATCCTGAAGAAAAATAAGAATTTAACTTTTTAATTTATATATATTTATATTGAGATTCTACGCATTTATACATATCGTTATCAAGTAATATAGGGCTTTTTGATTAAGACATGAATATCCAACCCATAGGGAAGATTATGCAATATGCACTTTTTAGAAAGTTTTTCTTTTTGTAAAAAGATAATTACTTAAACTAAAAATAATTTTTGCAGGAATTTAAAATTTAAAAATTTTGGGTAATTTTGATATTTTAACGAAATAGTAAAAAGATAACTAAAGTTTTGGTAGAAGAAAAGTACTTAATATGAAAATATATTTCTTCTTATCACGAATCAGTAATAAGTATAAGAATCTTGTTGTGGAGGTATGCAAATTGTGTTGTGCCATATAAGAGCAATAATATTCATTACCCTTACTAGAGATGCTATAAAGAACATTGGCTAACTTAAAGTTTGAATAGTTCCGAAGACCGGCTAGGCAGGGAAGATACTAGCTCTCACTCTAGAGTTCCCTTAATTCCCTCCACCTGGGGACTAACATCTCGTATGAGAATCTAAAACAATAAACCAAGCTGTGAGCTTTAACCTATCACTTTAAAGTTCTTTAACAGATCG
>NW_018218192.1:0-12017 GCF_001263595.1 Phalaenopsis equestris | reverse complement strand
TTAAAAGAAGAAATCATTGTCAAACCAACAACAAATCTCAATTAAAACCAAAAGTACTCTAAAAATAAAAAGATAAAAACTTATCTCAAGTCCTTCACCAAACTTTTGAAGTTCCTTGAATCTCTTCTCTTTTACAATCACTCAAAACAAAATAACAAAAAATATAAAGTAAATAAATAGTGGTTCCTGAAAATCTCTCCGAACTAACTCTCCAGAGAAGAACTTTCAAAACTTGCCAATATTTTCAGGACACTTTTCTAAGTCCTCCCTTCTTCCTTTTATAGTTTTCCAAGAAGTGCCTTGGGATCTCTTCAAAATGTGTCTTGAGTCGATGTATTTTCTCAAGAGATGCATCCTTTCAAGATAATTTTTGTCCATGGTGGTTACAACCACCTATTAAGCCAATGGGTGCCTCAAAAAGCTCTTTGAAATTCGTGAAAACCAATTTACTCGTCTAATAACTGCCACTGGCACGTAAGCGTGGCATCTCAGCACTTAGGCACGGTTTTCTCTGTTTAACCAACGCTTATGCGTCAGATTTGGTGCTTAGGTGCCAAAACTCTTTTGCACAATTTTTCACTTTTTTGCTTTAAATTTGATCCTTTTTCACTCCTTTAAGCATTTTTTTTTCATTTCTACTTGTATCTACATAAAAATACCTTCCATTAAAGCACAATATCTCAAAAATATGTATAAAAATATGTCTAAAAATACTATATATTTTAGGTGTATCATTGATCGAATACTAACCCTAAGAAAATTTCATTTGAAGCTACTATGATGGTGTTCCCAACCTCACTTTCTCCTACAACTTGTTTACCAGCCATGATGCCTGCAACGTCGCCCCCATGATCAAGTTTGGAGCCGAATTTGACAAACTTGAGGTTGTGCTTGAAAAAAGCCCCATTTGTCATCATGAAGGTCGCCGCTCCGAAAGTACAAGAACCGTCTGTTGAATTCAACTTGAACTGTCCCTAGGATTTCCCTTCTCACAAGAAGGTGAAGATCGCCTCCGCTCCAACATCTGTTAAGTCTACTATTCCTGTACTTGTTCACTCAAGAGTAGTTACACCGACTGCAACCAGATTCACTATTACCATGCCTACTATACCATTTTTCAAGGGTAAGGAAAAGGAAGTTATGATTGTAGAAGATTCAGTTGACAAATTTATTGCTCCGTCATCACTATTTGAGATTGGCTCCAGTTTAAAGACTGTACCGGTAACTAGGTCCCAAAGAAGAAACCGTACTCAAAGGATTCAAAGGAACACTAAGGCCCAGATTACAGAGATGACATCCGTTGATGAGATTCTTCACTAAGAGGAACTCAAATTTCCTGAGAACTCTCCTCTCATTCAAGGGAGTAGGTTTCATCCATTGATGGATACCACCAGAGAAGAGCACATTCATAGGATTGCCACTGCTCTGCCATTACTCCATGGTCATGGTGAAGAAAGGGAGAAGTCCACTCCTATCACTAGAGTTCGTACAATGTTTGAAAGATTGGTTGCTAAGGCAGGGTGTTTAGTCGCTGAGTTACTCAAGCAGGTAGGATGCGCAGTATCATCCCAAATGAAGAAAGAGACTTTGAAAGATCTTAGATCTGCCCATCAGTCCCAAAGATCAGTTGAGGTTCCTCCAGCTTGTATTCCTGTTAGATGCTACCTGGGGAGTCGAGTCAGCACCGTTTAAGATACCACCGTCATTGCTCTAAGGTCGGTAAGACATCGACCAATTGATACATCAAAATAATATGTTGTTTAAGTATACATTTTATGCTTATTTTTTGTGATATTATACTTTAAAGAAGGGAATTTCTTTAAAGAAGGGATACTTTAAAGAAGGGAATTTTCATGTTTTTGTTGCAGATATATCAATTTTAGATATTTGGAGCAAAAGTAACAAAAAGGAGAAAATTTGGAACCAAAACAACGAATTTCGGTAATTCTGGCGCCAAAAGCACCACTTTACAGAGAGTTGGGGCCAGATGTGTCAGATTGGTGATAGAAGCACAATTTTACAGAGAGTTGGTGCTAGATGTGCCAGATTGACAACACAAGCGCCATTTTACAGAGAGCTGGTGCCAGATGTGTCAGATTTGGCGCCTGAAGTGCCAAAACCCATAATAGCACAGACTTAAGAAAGGTGGCGCTAGATGCACAAAAAATAGTGTCAAAAGCACCAGAGATGATTTTTTGCGGATTAAGGCAGTTCAGAACAAATTTTACACAAATTTTCAAAGGGACACTTGTTCTAAACACCCTTTAGAGTGATTCAATGTATCTAGACACTTTGAAAGGTTTTTTATGAAGGGATATATCTTTTAGATCAATGGACTTGTCTTTTGAATTCAAAGGAGGTATTTTGAATTCTTTTTGGATGGAGGCAGCTTTTAATAAAAGAGAGGTTTTGAAGAACAAAAAGGTGGTGGCGTGTGAGGGGGGCAAAAAGAGAGAGAGAGAGAAAGTCAAGGGCTTGAAGATTTTCTTCAAAGATTGTAAGAGAAAAGGGAAGGTGAG
Source organism: Phalaenopsis equestris (assembly GCF_001263595.1). Classification (NCBI taxonomy): domain Eukaryota; kingdom Viridiplantae; phylum Streptophyta; class Magnoliopsida; order Asparagales; family Orchidaceae; genus Phalaenopsis; species Phalaenopsis equestris. The sequence continues at coordinate 9,498 of NW_018218192.1, read as the reverse complement.
AGATTTCTTCTTCATTACACTTCTAAGAGAGAATTCAGAGTGCGTGTAAGGAGAGAAAGGCTTGGAGAGAACTTCTAGGGATTTGCTTGGGAAGGATGTGTCTTTTATTTCTTTTATTTTGCAAACTTGTTTTTATATGAAATCCTTATTTTATCGCATACTTCTCATGAATTCTGAGTAGTCTTCTTTATCCTTCTCTCTACTTTGAGATATGGTTATGTAAAAAATTGATTTTGTTTTATACAATTTTAAATGTCAATAATTTGTGATGATTTAAACTCCGATCTTCATTTACTTTTTGATCTGGCCAATTAAATTATTAAAATATGTTGAGAAACATATGTTCCAAAAGGGCTATGTTATCTACAACATGGTGAGAATCACATTTGATTTCATGGGAGAGGATGTCATTCATGGAGTTGAGTGTAAATAAATAAGGAAATATACTTTATTAGATGCAAAATTGGAGATTTTAAGGTGACAAATTAAAATCCTCAACTTGGTCCAGTTGATTGGAAATTGATGTGAGATTATTAGCCCTTGGGTGAGAGAGTAGTGGGAACTCTAGAGTGTGGTGGAAGTTCAGGGGGGCCAGCCGGTATCCTCCCAGACTAACCACAAAATTAGAGACCAAACACTGGAATTATCAATGTTCTTTATGCACTTGGAAGAAGATAAGGAATAAGATTGCTCCTATTTGGCACAAAACAATTTATATATTTATTTTCAAATGATTTTAATTTCTTCACAATCCATATACTCATTGTAAAGGTGAAGTATGCTTTCTTAAATTTGAACTCTTCATCACAAAAAACTTTATTTATTTTTTATGATTTTACTTTTGAAAGTTGAGCAATTAGTTTAATTAACTTTATCTTTTTACAACATTTTATTTAGCTTTCACTTTATTACTTTATATTCAAACTTATCGCTTCACTTTTGTAGTTTAAAATTGTAGTTCACATTATAATCTTAAGAATTTATTAATAGGCATTTCCAACTTCCCTTTAGGATCAATATCTAGGACTCCATTAGAGCCCTTTATTACTTTAGCGATACATATACTTGCGTTATTTTTAGGGGATTTGACAGTTTAAAGAATTTTAAAAGATAAAACTATTTTCATTAAAGTTATTTTTGTTGAGATTATTTTGCATATTTACTGTTATATATACCGTGTAAATTTTGTAATATTGAAAGATATTTGCACAATCAACACACTAAATCCACCCTCATCAAGTTTTTGGTGCCGTTGCCGGGGAAGTAACGGAAGTAGTCATAAGTTATTTTATAATTTGAATTATTTTTTATTTTTTATTTTTTCTAAAAAGGAGAGTGTTTGTAGTTTAGTTTGAATATTTTCATATTGTAGTGTGTTTGCTTATTGTGTTTGTTTATATGTTGTGTAAGATCTAAAGATTTAGTGCCTTACGATTTTGAGTTAGAAAGAGCTGTTAAAAAAATTTGAAAACAACAAGTAGAGATAGATCATATTATCAAAATGACTTACAAAGTGAGTAATGCTAGAAATGAAAATGAACATCATCGGAGACCTTTAAGAGATTATGCTAATCCTATAATGGAAGAAATTCATTTGAGTATAGAAAACCCTGTTGTAGCTGCCAATTCTTTTGAGCTTAAACCTACAATTATCCAAATGGTACAAAAAAATCGGTTTGGGGAAACACCAACTGAAGATCGTAATCTACATCTTGCTAGTTCTCTAGAATTGTGTGCTACTTTTAAATATGATGGAGTGTCAAATGATGCCATCAGAATTAGAATTTTTCCTTTTTCTTTAAGGGATAAAGCTAAGATGTGGTTAAACTCGTTAGCACCTTGAACTATTTGAACTTGGGGAGACTTATCCCAAAATTTTTTATCTAAATATTTCACACCTTAAAAAATTGCTAAGCTTAGAATCAATATTACATCTTTTTGTTTGTTTGAAGGATAATAAATTTATGAAGCCTGAGAAAGATTTAAAGATCTCCTCAGGAAGTGTCCACACCATGAGTTTTGGTTAATAATTTAAAATTTTTTTAATGGATTGGTTGGATCTCTTAAATCGATAATTAACACTGCTACTGGTGGATCATTAATTTCAAAACCATTCGATGAAGCATATTCTTTAATTGAAGAGATGGCTACTAATAATTTTCAATGGCCCTTTGAAAGGCTAATTTAAAAAAGAGTAGCTACTGATGCAATATCTATGTTAACTGCCCAAATAACTGCTATATCAATAAAGATAGATCAATATAGAATGAATTATTTTTAGGCATCACTTGGGCTTGAGGAAAAGTCATTGGGACAAATGATAGAATCTCAATCTTCTTATGAGACCTTAAATGCGATAAATAATTGTTATAATAATCCATATGCAATGATTATAATCCTGGTGGGAAGAATCATCCAAATTTTAGTTGGAGTAACAATAACTCTAGTGATGCAAATCCGCAATGGGAAAATAACACAACGAACTCATTGTGAAACTCCAACAATCAAGAAAATCCAACTTATAAACCTTATTACCCTCGAAGTTTTAATAATTTGTAGAGTAAGGAGAAAAAGTTGTCAATGGAAGAATTGATATTGTAAATGGGAAGCCAATTATAAAGTCAAGGTTATGCAATTAGAAACATGGAAAATCAATTAGGATGTATTGCTAATGCACTTAACAATAGACATCTAGGAACGTTTCCTAGTAATGTTGAAGTAAATCCTAAAGATCAGAAAAAAGAGCAAATTAAGGCCATTCAACTTAGAAGTGGAAAAGAACTGGAAAACTTAGTTAAAAAAAAAGTGGAAGTTGAAGTTGAAAAAGATGAGGAGTAAAATGAAAAATCTGGTGAGGATTCTCATTTTGAGTCAGAATATCTTATTAAACCAATAAAAAACAATGTAGAAAGTCCACCACATCCATTTTCTCAAGATTGTAGAGGAAAAATAATGATAACCAGTTTTCAATATTTTTGGAGATATTGGGGAAATTGACGATAAACATTCCATTTGTTGAAGCTTTAAAACAAATGTCAAGCCATGTGATGTTCATGAAGGATATACTTAATAAGTAAAGGAAGTTTGTAGATAATGATACTGTTGCACTCAGTGAAAAGTGTAATACTATAATTTTGGAGAACCTTTTTGAAGAACTTAAAGATCCTGGAAGTTTTACTTTTCTATATGGTATTGGCGAAAGATTTTTTGGAAACGCTTTATGTAATTTAGGAGCCAGTAATAATCTTATGCCTTTATCAATTTTCAGAAGGATGGGTTTAAGAGATATTTCACCACAACTATAGAACCCTTCAGTTAACTGATCGATCTATCATTTATCAAAAAGGAGTTATAGAAGATGTTCTTGTTAAAGTTGATAAATTTATCTTTCCTGTGGATTTTTTTATATTAGATATGGAGGAAGATAAAGAAATTCCTATCATTTTAGGAAAACCATTCCTTGCCACTGGAAAAGCTTTGATAGATGTGCAGAAAGGAGAACTAACTATAAGAGTTAGTGATCAAGAGGGTACACTTAATATTGTAAAATGAATTAGATACCCTACAAAAGAGCAAGAGATTGAATGCTTCAAAATAGATATTAACAAATATTTAAACCATGACTATTTCAAGAAGACATTCGAAAAAGAATTCGAAAAGGAATATTTGGAATATCAAGATGAGGATAAAATTGAAGATGAATCTACGGAAGTGAGTAAAGAAAATTTGGATTATGTTCAGGAAAAAATTGAAATGTTAGACCCTACAAAAAGTAATAAGAATTTGATTTCATCTGTTGAGAAACCACATGAACTAGAATTGAAAACAATTCCTGCACATTTGAAGTATGTATTTTAAGGAGATTTATCTACATTACCTGTTATAGTATCCTCAAAATTAAATGATACGCAATAACAACAGTTGTTGGAAACTTTAAGAAGATATAAAAGAGCCTTTGGATGGACATTAGCTGATATTGAAGGAATCAATCCTTTAATTTGTATGCATATAATTTTATTGGATGGTCAACCTGAACCACTGGCTGATCCTTAAAGGAGACTGAATCCTAAGATGAAAGAAGTTGTTAAGAAAGAGATTTTAAAATGGTTAGATGATCCTATTTCAGACAGTGCTCGGTTGAGTCTAATTCAATGTGTTCCAAAGAAAGGAGGTGTGATTAGTGACGATAGTCATTAATGAGAATAATGAGTTAATACCAACAAGACAAGTAACTGGATGGCAAACTGCATAGATTATAGAAAATTAAATTTAGCCACCAGAAAGGATCATTTTTCTTTACCCTATTTGGACCAAATGTTTGATAGGCTGACCAGACACATATATTTTTGTTTTCCAGATGGATATACCAATTATCATAAAATATATATTGCTCCAGAGGATCATGAGAAAATAACATTTACTAGTCCTTATGGAACTTTTTCTTTTCGGCGAATGCCTTTTGGATTATGTAATGAACCTACAACATTTCAAAGATGTTTGATGTCAATTTTTTGTGATTTAATTGAAAAAGGGATTGAAGTCTTTATGGGCGATTTTTCTGTATTTGGAATTTCATTAGAAATATGTCTAAATCATTTAGAGAAATTTATAAAATGATGTGAAAAGACTAATCTCATATTAAACTGGGAAATATGCAATTTATGGTTGCAAGAGGACTTGTGTTTGGGCATAAAATTTCAGAAAATGACATGGAAGTAGATCTTGCAAAAATTCAGGTTATATCAAACCTACCTCCACTTACTACTGTAAGAGGAGTTAGGAGCTTTTTAGGACATGCTAAATTTTACAGGCGATATATTAAAGATTTTTCAAAAATTATAGAGCCTTTATGCCAACTTGTGGAAAAAGATACAAAATTTGACTTTAACCAAAATTTCCTTAAAGCCTTTGAAACTTTTTAAAAAAATTGACCACTAGTCTAATAATTATTTCATGTAATTGAAAGAAACCTTTTGAATTAATGTGTGATGCTACTAATTTTGCAATTGGAGTTGTATTAGGGAAAATATATGATTAGATTTTTAAAGTCATATACTATGCTAGTAAGACTCTTAATGATGCTCAAATTAACTATACCACTACTGAAAGAGAGTGATTAGCAATTTCTTATGCTTTTGATAAGTTTAGGTCATATCTGATTGGAGCTAAATGAGTTATACATACTGACCACTTGGTTATTAAATATTTAATTCTATTTAATACAAAAGAATGATGCAAAACCAAGATTAATTAGATGTGTACTTCTGATGCACGAGTTTGATTTTGTTGATCATGTATCAAGGCTAGAAAATGAAGAAATTCTTGATTTAGAAAAAGAAATTAATGAAACTTTTCCCGATGAAAAATTTTATGCTGTAAAAGGATGGAAAATACCGTGGTATGTTGATATTGTAAATTATATTGTTAGTGGTATTTTACCATATGGACTAACAAAACAACAGGAAAAGAAATTCATTCAGAAAAATTCATTCATGATGCAAAATCTTATTTTTGGGATTACCCTTATTTGTATAAATAATGCAAAGATTTAGTAATGAGACGATGTGTGCCTTACAAAGAAATTCAAGAAATTATAAAATTCAACATGTTGGTGGCATGTTGGTGGCGGCTAGCATTGCTCTGCTAGGGTTTCTGCGAAAATGAGGGTGGCTGGTGGCTACTCTTTGACGGATTTCTCCATTGGATGCTTGTTTTGCGTGAAATAAGTTTTACTCATCCTTGCTGCTTCACTTGGCTACACGCTTGTAGATTTTATTGCTTCCCGGGTGTCCCTGGTTCACTTCCTTTTGAATTTAGTGTTTACTGTTCCATTGCTTCTGTCCTTCTAAGTGTTCTCTTGTGGTTTCCTTGTGAGCTTTATCTTTGCTTTGGATTTCCAGTGTTAATCTCTGTGGTTTTCTGTTATTTCCTCCCCTTCACTGGACTTCTAGTGGAGGATTGGCTTTTTTCTTGGTTTTTTTACTATGGCCACTTCTATCGATTTGGACACTAACATACAATGGACCAAAGCCACATTTGCTGATGTGGTTGGCAAAAGCTCTAATTTTCAAAGCTCTGTGGATGTCATGGCTTTCCCTATTGCTTTCCATGAGGGGATAGGTAATGAGGAACTACCTTTTGTAAAACAACTTAGTAAGAAGTATGGGAAACCAGTTGTTTTCTTCTCAGAAGCTGAAATACACTCACTCTCATCCTCTTTGAAATTCACTCTTGTTGGTAAATTCCAATTTGGCTATCCAAAGATGGAGGCCATCATAAAATATTTTGAGGATTTGAAACTCTTAAGTGATTGGAAAGTTGGTTTAATTGATGGTAGACACTTTTCCATTCACCTATCCAGAGAAGAAGACTACACCAGATTGTTTGCCAAGCAAGTTTTGTACATTGAAGGAATGATAATGAAGCTATTAAAATGGTCACCTGAATTTGATCCCAGTCAGGAACCCCCCATAGTTCTTATTTGGTTCAAACTTCCAGGGCTAAAATTGCACTTCTTTCACCACCAAGTATTATTTACAATAGGAACAGCTCTGGGTAGACCAATGAAACTTGATGTGCCTGCTTACAATCTCTCAAGACCTTCTGCTACCATAATTTAGTTGAAAGGGACATAACCCTTCCTGAGGTGGATGAAATATGGTTGGGAATAGCTCACAATGGCTATTAGCAAAAGATTGTAATGGAGCAAAAACCATATAAATGTTTGGGCACTCCAACACTAGATGTTTCAGACTCCATCCAGATATCAAAACTAATTCAAAAACTCTCCTGCTGTTGCACAGGAGCAACCTGTTATTGGAAGATCAACTGATGACCAAAAAAAATTTATAGTTACTGATAATGCACCTCAAGGGGGAATGGAAGTACCCAGTCCTGTATTTGAAGTTGAACTGGAGAAGGTTTCCCCCACTGACCAGCTGACTGCCACAGTCCCTGAAGATACAACTCCCACTCTTCCTGAGGATCCTTCCACCCAATTGCAGGCTCTTCCTCCTTCAAAAAATTTTAATATTGTGGAAAATTTAGTGGAAAAATTGAAGAAACTAACAAGGCCCAAACCTTTAGTTTCTTCTGTAGAAGTCACCACTCATGATTCAATGCAAAGTAATGACCAGCAGGACCATTGTAATAATGGTCCTGCCCCTCTCAGTATGGTTGATGTAGATGATAATTCAACCTACATTGAGGCCCTTCACAGAGAATTAGAAGAGGGATGGCAGTTGCAGAAAGCTAGGAAAAAGAAGAAACAAGCCAATATGGATCCATAAGGAGGTACCTTTGTCATAGAAGTTGGGAGTTCTTATTCCTCAAACAAAATTCCCTCACAAGTCTCACAAGGGGGAGATCCAAACTTTCCCATCATGATCAACTTTCTTTGTTGGAACATTAGGTTGGAGCATTAGGGGAGTGGCTCACCCACTCTCTCTAAAAAGACTCCTTCACCTCAATAGAAAACACAAACTTTGGTGCATTGCTATTCTTAAACCTATGGTTCACAAATACCCTCAAAAAATTCTAAAACATTTCCATGGCTTCTCCCATCACTATAACTGTACTAATAAAATCTGGCTACTTTTTCAGAAAAGAAATAACCTGGTCTATCCTGTTGGATCATCCTCAGTGTGTGCATTTCAAGATAGATGCTGCTGGTAAATCAGGATTTATCACTGTTATTTATGCTGGTTGTAACAAAAATGACAGAACCATTCTTTGGCAAGAGCTGATATCCATTGCAAACAATATAACCTCGCCTTGGCTGATGGGGGGAGACTTCAACTGTGTGGCTGAAAGTTTTGAAAAAAGAGGGGGTAGATCTCCTAACCTCCTCAAGATTACACAATTCAGTGACAACAACAAAGCTGCGAAACTTTTTGATCTTGGATTTCAAGGAGACTGCTTTACTTGGAAGAGAGGTCAAATATGGGAAAGATTGGATAGGTTTCTGGCCAATGATCTTTGGTTCCAGGAATTCCTAAATACATTTGTACACCACCTATCCTTAGTAGGGTCTGACCACAGACCTTTGCTTGTCTCTATCACTACCAACCCTCCTAAAAGTCCTAACTCCTTTAGATTTCAAAACATGTGGACTGATCATTCTCAATTCATCAATTTAGTTAAAGAGAATTGGAATACTTCACAACAAATCAACCCCCTTATCAGACTGTGGCAATTACAGAAAAACATGTTCTTTTACCTCAAGCAATAAAATTGGCAATGCTTTGGGAATGTGTATGAGGAAGTAGATAATGCTGAGAAAAATCTGGCAACCTTGGAAGCTGATTTGGTGAATGGACAGGTCAATGAAGCTGCAATTCTAGAAAATGCTGAAAAGGTTCTTTTGGCTACTGAAAGATTGGAATTATTTCTGAAACAAAAAGGCAGCTATCAATAGATTCATGAGAGGGGATAGAAATACAAAATACTATCATACTTGTATCAAGTATAAAAAAATGCAATAATATTCACAGAATTCAAGATGCTCAAGGATGTTGGATCAAAAATTATGAACGAATTGCTAGGAATGCTGTTGAATTCTTTCAGAAGCTCCTCACTGCACCCCAATTTAAATCTACACCAGTGGATCCCCATTTCTTCCAAGAAGAACTGGTCTATACTCAGGAACTCCAAATAACATCTATCCCTTCTGAAACTGAAATTTGGGAGGCCCTTAACACCATTGATAACTCTAAAGTTGCTGGTCCTGATGGATATACAATTGCTTTCTACAAAAAAGCCTGGCCCATTATCAAGGAAGATGTGGTTAATGTTATCCAAAGCTTCTTCAATGGAACCCCCTCCCTAAATATTTTGCTTCTTCTAGTTATGTTCTCATCCCTAAAACTGCTGTAACCCACAACTGGAACCATTATAGACCTATCAGTCTGACATCTGTGTTCAACAAACTAATTAGCAAAATTATTGTGGCCAGGTTACAACCTCATTTAAATCATCTCATAAAGTCCAATCAGACAGCTTTCATCAAGGGTAGATCTATCTCTAATAATATATTGCTGGCATAAGAACTACTACTGGATATTGATCATCATTGTAGAGGAGGTAATCTCATCTATAAACTGGATTTAAGTAAAGCTTATGATACCATTCATTGGTCTTTCATACTTGATATTCTTAAAGCCAGGGGTTTCTCTCCAGAATTTTGTACTCTCATCTCTAGATGGCTACAATTCAATTCACATTCCATCTTACTTAATGGAGCTTCTCATGGTTTCTTCTCAGCTACTAGAGGGCTTCAGCAAGGAGATCCACTCTCCCCTTCCATTTTCATCTTAGCCATGGACTATCTTTCCAGAACTTTGGATCATGCTCTATCTCAGAAATCCTATGCTAGATTCCATCATACTTCTAATGTGGAAGTTATACACCTGATATATGCAGATGACATCATTGTATTCTCCAAAGCCAACAAAAATGCTCTTAAGCTAATACATTGTTGACCTCACTTTTGGTTGAGGT
>NW_018218191.1:0-333 GCF_001263595.1 Phalaenopsis equestris | reverse complement strand
TCTGCGAAACCTTTGTATTTGCCGACAAGTTCCACAATTTAATTTAAGGAATTAAATAGGGTTTTTGTTAAGTTGGGTTCAGACATGCTTCTTATAAGGGCAAGCCCCTAAAGTTAATTACATCTTAAATGACCAAAGTCACCTAAGAAAACTCTTGATAGATAAAAATCTCTTGATAAAAATCAAAAAATATTATCTTCAAGGAGTTTTAAAGGGTAGGACTTTTCAATGAGATCGGACGTAGAGGTGTGAAAGGGGATTTGTTCAAGTTTGGAACATTTTATTATAGAGTCCAAATGAGGAAGAACAAGGGGATGTCATAGATCCAGAGGA
>NW_018218190.1:0-2403 GCF_001263595.1 Phalaenopsis equestris | reverse complement strand
CTTGGTAAGATTTTATGAAATGAAAATAAGTTAAATAAAAGGTTCCTGCTCTTTTTTTTCAAGAACAGTGAAAAAAATCTTCTTTGATCTGTTTATTGTGGTGTTGACTTTGTTTAGCCTGAATTTCGTGCCAATTTTTTTAGTCATCATTTTCTTACCTTTTTTCTTTTACTCTATTTGAATATTCATGCTGACCAAATTTTTTTATCCAACTTCTTTTTATGCTTTGTACAAATCATTTGTAAGAAAAGGATGGCAGCAGCATTTTATGCTTTTTACTGCAGTTCATTCTGTTGCTCATTCCTGTACTTCAAATTAAGAAAATTTTTTTTATGATATTAAAATCTGTATTGTTGTTTAAAATACTAATGCTTTGTTGCTGTAGGTTAAGAATAAAGTTGTACGGGAAGTCATAGATTTTGTCAAATCTCAACGGTCAGTTTTTGATCAGATTCTAAGAGAAGACATCTCCTCAGCTGAAGAGGGTACCTTGGAACGGATTAATCTTGTTGTCTCAATACTTAGCAGGGTATGCAACTTAATTGTCTGGTTGCCTTCAATTTTTGTTTTACAACAATATGTTACATTATTTGGCACCAAACGTATGACTAACCTTTTGCAATTTTTTTTTAAATGAAGATTTGGCCTTATGAAGAGAATGATGAGTATGGTTTTCTCCAAGGGCTTTTTAGCATGATGATTTTTGTTTTTAACCTTGATATTGGCTCTGCTAGTTTTGGTCGAGTATCAGATTCGGTTGAGGTATATTTTCTTTTTTTCGAAGTATTCAAAATAATATTCTGGTAGTATGCTTCTATCAAACTGGTAGTTTTCTTCATTTGTAACTTATTTTTGATTTGCAGTACAAAAGGAACTCAGAGCTGATTGTGTTCAGGCTATGCTTTAGCCTTATCTCTTATCTTTATCTTCTGATAACTAAGAAGCTCATCAGGTTGCAGGTTTGTTATGGCTTTGTTTCGTTCAAAATTAACAAAAATTTATGCTTATTGAAACAAAAAACAATTTTGAAAGGTCATCAGCATCCTCATCTGTTTGTGAGCCTGTCATGGAAATCCGAATATTAACTGCTCAAATCTTGCTTTTATTAACCGCATGATTCAAGATATCATTCATGTTGCCTTTATTTCGTTTTCTTGAGGACTGGTATTATTGTGCTTACTTGAGGACCAGGCTATCCGAGTATATCATTCCCTAATGGAGATCACTCCCGACTATGATGACTCTCCAGCAGCTCTGAAAGTGTCAGCTAGATTCTGTTGTTCCCGCTTGGATGTAGAATTCTAGCAGTGCTCACTTGGCCCTGATAATTCTGCATCATTCAAGCTGCTCTTTATAGCTCATAAATCCTATTGCCTCCGCATTCCAGCTCTACAGTTCGCCCTGGCTCAAGCTGCTCTTTATAGCTCATAAATCCTATTGCCCTGGTTTGGCATGCCATTATCAGTTCTACAACTCCCGTAAAATAATTATCTAAATGGTCTTAGTCCCTTTTTATCTCTACATGTCTTCTTTCTTTTGTAAATTGTGTTGCTATTTTTATTTTGTAAATATGATGAAATATGTTGTATTCTTATCTTATATTATTTAACATGTTTATAGGGCCAACTCTGTTAAACATTTGTCTTCTTCTTGTGCTCGCATATTTTTCTGTTAAGATCTAGCAGGATCTCATAGTTATTAGCCTTGTCAACATTGTGAACCATGATTCACCTTGTCAACCAATTGTTTGGCCCTTCGGACTGCTTCAATAATGTTTGCTAGTGTTGCTTCAAGCCTCAATCATTAACCTAGATTGTTAGGTCAAATCACTTGTGTTAAGTTGTTTTTACTTTTTTTGCAAGATTGCTTTCCCTCTAGCGTGAATGACTTTGTTGGTTCATTCCTGTTGTGATTTAGCTTGCCTTTCATGAGGTCCTCTTCATTGGCCACTCCTATTACAAATTTGCATTGCTCCGAAGCCATCCCATGCTTCAACTATGTGATTTGGCTTCAATGTCGGTTGATTCTTTGTTTTTTTCTTCCCCTCTTCCCTCATTTCTTGATTCATCCTCTCTCACTTGAACTTGCTTAATCATACACTATCAAATTGTGCTTTGCCTGCCTGTGCTTTTCTCGGTCATGTGCTTCATTTTGCCGATCTCTCTTGAAGATCCCTTGAGAATTGTGTGATGATTCCATGAGGATCAAATGATGATGTTTTGAGGATCCAATAAAGATCTTTTGAGAATTCGATAAAGATCTTTTGAGGATGATGTGGAGATCCCATGAGAATGCTATAAAGGTGATACTATTCTAAGGCTCCTAGATGGTGTTTAGGAAGCAGGTTTTGTAGGGAGTTGTTTGTGGAATGGCGAAGGGAAGATAATATGTGAGTTTTATGGA
>NW_018218189.1:15209-15416 GCF_001263595.1 Phalaenopsis equestris | reverse complement strand
TCTAGCATGAGTTAAGGTAAGGCTCATTTGACCATATCAACCTCAGTTGGTTTGGATTTGGCCATAAGTCCAAGGAGGTACATATGACCAAATCTTGTGTTTGGACTAGGTTAGACATGTCAATTGGCCCAATTAAATATGGCATTTGGTGTAAGAGACCATGAGGAACAACTTTCATAAAGGGTGAAAGTCATTTTGAGGTCAATT
>NW_018218189.1:3644-15033 GCF_001263595.1 Phalaenopsis equestris | reverse complement strand
TTGTTGAGATTTGGGGTGTTAGCCAATATTAGGGTTAATTTGGGGTTTTGGATTTAAACCAAATTGGATGATCAAAAGGTTTTACCAATGCAAATTTATGGTCGAATTTGATGTAAAATATTGCTATGAAGCAAATACAACATTTCTTTGGGCCAATTGGCATGGTTATAAGTCTAATTGATATGATTTGGTCATTTAGCCAAAATTGGGGTCCCAAGGGCAGTTAGGTAACTTGGGGTGTCTAGGGAAAAAGACCAAAGATGAGCATTTCAAGTAGAATTGGATAGATATCAATTATAAATGAACCATAGATCAATGAAATCCCCATTTTGGGTTCTTATATATTGGTCTTTGCCAGGGTATTGTGAGGGTATGGTGAGGGTATGGTGAGGGTATTGTGAGGGTATTCTATACCTTAGCTCCAAACCAACACCCAGGGTCAATCCTAAGGTCAAGTAGCCCTATAGTAACTCTCCTTGAGTTCCCTCATAATGATCTTACCTACTAAGTGCTAGAGGTTAGGACCAATATGTGGAACTTCAAGTTGAATAAAGAGAAGAGTTTTGAGTTTCTAATGGTGAGGGTACCTTTTCTAGTTTTCTAAGAGTAGTCAGTAGGAAAGTCCTATGGCTAGACCTAGGCTACTGAAGAAATTTCTAGTCCTCAACCGAAAGTGAGGTCAACACACTCAAAAGAGGGTAAAGAATAAGATTGCTCCTATTTTGGCACAAAATAGTTTTTATATATATTTTTTTTTCAAATGACTTTAATTTCTTCACAATTCATAAGCTCATTGTAAGGGGAAGGATGATTTCTTAAATTTTAACATTCCGTCAACAAAAAATTCATTTAGTTTTCATAATTTTACTTTTGAAAGTTCAGTTTCTGGTCTAGTTAAGTTTGTCTTTCAATTGCATTTTAAATTGCATTCACTTTAGTAGCTAATATTCAAACTTTGCACTTTACTTTTTGTATTTTTAAAATAGTACTTTACATTATAATCTCAAGAATGATTTACAGGCATTTTAAAATAGTACTTTACATTATAATCTCAAGAACGATTTACAGGCATTTTCAACTTCCTTATGGGATCAATATCTAGGACTCCATTAGAGCCCTTTATTACTTGAGCGATATGTATACTTGTGCTATTTTTAAAGGGGATTTGGTACTTGTGCTATTTTTAAAGAGGATTTGGTAGTTTAAAAGAGTTTTAAAGATAAACTATTTTTATTAAAGCTAATATTATTGGGATTACATTGCATATTTATTATTATAACTGTCGTGTGTATTTATAATATTAAAAAATAATTATAAAATTAACACACTAAATCTACCCGCATCAGCTGCCCACAAAGTTAGGTCCACAAAGATAGGTCTAAGGTTCAAAAGATTTATATGGCAATTCAAAGTTCAATCATTATGGGGTGGGGTGAGGGATTTAAAGTTAATTAGAGCAACACCAGTTAGGATCTTACAGCTCCCTCATTCCGGTATCACTAATTTCTTTTGAACTTACTTAGCGTAAATGAGTTATGAAACCCATTTAAACTGGGAAGATCTCGTTTGCAATCATAGGTTACCTCATCCGAGGGACTCCTGTAAATTTAAATGGATGTTTTAAGTTTATTAACATTTCAAAGGATTCATATTTACCTTTGAAATAATTTTATTTAGGTTTTTGAAAATGTTGATTAGTTTTCTAAGATGATTTTGATTTTGTGAGTAAAGTAGAATGTACACTCAAGCAGTTATAATATTTTGCAGTGAAAGTAAATTGCACAAAGTAAATTTACAAAAATTAAATAACACTATAAAAGTGTACCTGTCATCTTCTTACCATTCCCGCTGAAATATTAGCTTTTCCAACATGTTTATAATTTTGTAAGAAATTCAATAAATTGCAAGGGTCTATGAAGGTGTATCTAACAGACCCCAAAATATGACTTATTGAGTCGCGAAAGATCTTATTGGATGATTTTAGAACAAAATAAAGCAAGTTCAATTTGTCCTCTGAAATATCCAAGCGATTCCAAAGTGTTCAGGGAATGACCTTGAACCACTTTAAAAGTCTCTTGGAACATTTTGAGTTCATTTTGAACTTAGCATATTTTTCCATTAATCATCCAAGGTCAAGTTAAAATTACCCAGTTACTCGGTGAACTTTGACATTTTAATTATCCCAAGGGCAGGGCACTCAATTAATTAATTGATATTTTATTTAAGAGTTATGTAGGAGAATGCCCCTATGGCAAGTTTTAAGTCATTAAAGATTTTGTACTCACCGATAAAATTGGGCCCGTAGTGCTTAGTGGTGTTTACCATTAATCATGTTACCTTTTTCTAAATCTCATCAAATAAGTTTAAATATCGAGCCTAGATCACTACCAAGCCCTCAACAATCTCAATGGGAGAATGTGCAATTATTAAAATTTTGATATATGTGATACATATCCCTATTGAAATATCATATTATCATCAATTGTGGGCATAAAATAGGTGAATTATCATCCTCCTAGCCTTATTCCATCACTTAAAAATCATCTAATTTTAATTAACTTCTAATTCTTGATTAATTTAAAAAATTATAATTTTACCCTTATAATGGAAAGGTGGCAAATTGCTTTCTACCTTTCAACCCATTATATTTCAATCATCCAAAAGTACTCATTTAGATCAAAATTACCCATTTTCCCCGTCGGTTGATCCTAACTTCTAATTAAAGCATAAAATCTAAAATGACCATTTTGCCCTTGGGCCTCTCCATATCATAACTCTTTAAGCATAATTCAAAAGAATCTAAAAATTTTAGAGTACCTTATCCATGGGGCAATTAAAACATCAGAGGAGAATATGTGGTTTTCAAATTTTTATTTGATTTAAATAACTATTTTAAATTAGAAAATAAGGTTTTCGATATTAATTTATTTAATCAATCAAAATATAGTTTTAATTTATGGAAAAAAAATATTAGAGGTTCCCTTAGGTCAGAGAAACACTTAGGAAAATTCCATGATTTTTTTAAAATTAATTTTTAATTATTATTTCATGTTTTTTAGTGATTTAATTAAATATAAAATATGTTTTAATTACAAAAATTATTTTTTATATTTTTATTAAATCTCTCTGAGTCCAGAGAACTTAGATAAATAAATTTTATATTCTTATGTTTTTTAATTTATTTAGTATAATTATTTTAATGGGAAAATAAGAAAAATATATTTTAAGGCTTTAAAAATTTATTTTTAACTTTGAAAAATTGGGAAAAATATTTTAATGAGTCCTAAATGATGAGAAAACCATTAGGCATATTTTAAAACATTTTGTACTTTTGGAATTTTTAATTATTTATATGTATTTTTAAGTTAAAATATAGTTCAAACATGAAGTATTTTTTCAAAAATATTTCTTACTTTTCGCAAGTGCCTCTAATCACAAGGAATTGAGAAAAGCACTTTTCATAATATTTATAAGTGTATTTAATTTAATATAATTATGTTTTGGCACAAGGAATTGAGAAAAGCACTTTTCATAATATTTATAAGTGTATTTAATTTAATATAATTATTTTTTGTACAAAAATACAGGTTTTCTCATAAAATCAACTTTAGTACTCAAACTTAGTCAAATAATTTTCAAAATTTTTAAGTCAACATGAATTTTCTACACATTGCGGAATTGATTTTATTAATTTTTTATCAATACTTGATTTAAATAATTTAATACAATATATAGACATTTAATTAACTATAGAAATGCATAAATTTATTCAAACACTCATATTATTTTCCTAAGCTCCTCTAACCATAAGAAACTTACTAAAATTTATCTCGTAATTTTCCTAGTGATATTTTAATTTATATAATTATATTAAGCCTAAATAGCCATCCAATCTTGAAGATTAGGGTTACAAGCATGGAGATGCTCTCTAACCTTAAAAAAATAGAGAACATCTCCTCTGTCATGATGAACAAAATATAAAAATTTCAAGTCATGGTGAGCAAAATTTAATCAAAATAAATTAAAATACTACAGAGAGTACTTATTAAATTAAAAATCAGAGGGTCAACAAATAATTTTAGATTTTTGTCCACATTATTCTCCTCTATTCACTGAACAAATAAGTATTTTTATTTTATTCTTATGATTTTTCTATTCAAAGTTATGGATTTTCAATAATCGAGCTTTTAAATAATTTATAAAAGGCTTAATTTTCTACTTATCCACTTCAGTGCCCGTGCATCCTACGACGCGTCTAGCTTTACACGTGGCGCTCTACTGTTTGACACTACGAGCCACATATCCGCCTCGTCAGCCCGCTGTTCACACACCAAGAGTTTGTTCGGCTTGATCTCCTTCATCCATCTGATACACGTGCAATTGGACGGCTCTCCATCATCATCCTCAATTGACCTAACCTGTAAGCCCTCCTTACTAAAACCTTAATATCTCAAGCTAGACTCAGCCAAATCACATGGGGTTTGTTCCTGCACCTTTGTCTACTCTCTCAATTGACCTAACCTGTAAGCCCTCCTTACTAAAACCTTAATATCTCAAGCTAGACTCAGCCAAATCACATGGGGTTTGCTCCTGCACCTTTATCTACTCTAGACAAACATATCTATATGGTTGATCGAGCATGAAATACAATATATATGTATGGGGAATTAAATTAAGGTCGGGCTAGCGTTAGAGTTCAATACTTTTTGTCTGAGAGGTCTAGCCTCAATCAGATGGTTGGAGAAGCTTAAGAGGAGTCCAAAAAACCCTCATATGAGCTCCTGGGATATGGTGAATTGTCTAAGTATGATTTTGACTAAGGCCGTTTTCAGATGTTGGTCTAAGGCTATGCCAGAGGCTCTCTGTGATGGGGCTTTTGTGGGGAATCCTCTCACTCTGAGAATGGTGAGGAACAAGTTAATTTGAAGTTTGGTGTACTATGGAGCTGTGAAATAAAGTTTCCTGATTTTAGGGCAAATTTCAGTGGTGAAATTGGCCCTAAGTGGTGGTTGTGGTTGGCTGAGAGTAATAGGATTCCAAATAATGAGGTTTGGAGAAGCTCTGGTGAGATTTTGGCATAATTTTCTTCAAATTTTTGGATTCTCTCCCCTTTGTCCGTGAAAGGCTCCATTTATAGTCATGGCTGCCTAATGGAGCTGAGGGTTTCACAATGGGTGCAAGGGCATGCTGAGGTGAAGGGAAGAAAGGCTCTAGTGGCCAATGGGGTTTAGCCAACTCAGAGAAGTTCAATTTTGGGTTTTTGCCACTTAGGGCTCCCATGGTATGGTTGTTTCCAGTGGCTGGCCGGGGTTAAGTTATATCTAGGCTCAGAGAGGCCAGGGGATGGCTAATGAAGGTTAACCCCTAATGACAAGCGATAATGGAAAATATATTTTGGTTTAGGTCCAAAAAATGGGGAGAGCCCTTAAATCAAGGGACCATTGGCCCATAGCTCATGTTGGGTGGGCTAGGTGGGTTTATCGTGGTCACTAAAGTCCAAATGGTTGTTTTAGTGGCTTCAATTTGATCAATTTAACTTGGCTTCGTCAAGTTTGGTACATGGGTTCATATTTGAGCAATTTGGCTTGAAGTTGGGTTTAGGTTGGGCTACTCATGACACTGAGCTCAATTAACTAATCAAGATCATTTAATTGACTGTCATAATCAAATTAGAAATTTTTTGGAGTGATTTTGAATTGATTTAGAAGTTCAATTTCAGGATTTTGGCTCATAGTCAATTTGGGGGTGTTAGGTTAGACTTTGGTTAGAGTTGGGCTAGAGTTTGGCTATGGCCCAACTCATGGTTCAATTTGATGTGGGTGATTGTCATTAAGACTGGCCCAACTCATGGTTCAATTTGATGTGGGTGATTATCATTAAGAGTTTTGGATATTAATTGGGTGGAAATTTTGGGGTTATGGAGCTAAATTGGTGGAATTTGGGAACATGGCTAATTTGGGGAAAAATTGGGGGTTTTGGTCCAAGTTGATTTTGAGTGAAATTAAGGCTTGACCAAGGATAATTTAAGGTTCAATTTGATGTGGGGAAGTTTTTGAAAGAGTTTGTGATCTAAAATTAAGGCAATTGGATAAATTTGGGGGTTCAATTTGGTGAAATTTTGGCTTAGGTTTAAATTGGGGCTTTTGATTTGGGTTGAAATTGGATTTAAATGTGGGTAAATTGGGCTTGGATTTGGTTTCAATCAAGCTTAGACATGATTAATTTGAGTATAAAATTGAAATTAGGGAAGATTGGGATCAAATTATTGGACAGTGGGGGTGAATTGGGGCTATTGGTCAAAAAAGGTAAAATTAAGCTCAGTCGAGTGGTCCAAATTGACTTTGGGGACATTTGAAATAATTTTGAAGGTTTTGGGACAATTTGGGTCACCAAGGGTATTTTAGTAATTTTAAGAATGTTGGGATGTTTTAGTCAATTTTGGTGGTTTCAAATGGTTTGAGATGATCTTTGGACAAAATTGGGTATTTTGGGTAATTTTGGGACTTTTGGCCAATTTTTGGGTTTCAAGCGTAGTTTGGTAAATTGGGTAGATTTGGGGGTAAAAGGCAAACTTGGGTATTTTAGTAAAATTAGGGTGTCAATCACCCTACTTGAGTCATGGACCAATAGAATTCCTTACTTTGGGTCCTACATGTACTAGTCTTAGCTAAACCCTAGCCTAGGGTTAGTGGGTTTAGGGGACCATCTACATGAGTCTCCGAAATGGTCAAGTGACCAAAGTTTAGTAGGTTTGGATTTAAGGTTGTGAGTGGAAATGTAATGTGCAAGTGTGTATGTGAGATCAACCAAGACCACACCACCATATGGTTAATCTTAAGGGATAAGTCTCTCAATGTGGTCAATAATAGCAAAGGTCAGTGTCTCGGGATATTCAATAGATAAAAACACTAAGCATCTTTACATTCAATTTGAATTTTGAGCTGACTAAATGGAACCTCAACCAAATGAATTAATAGAAGGCACCTAATCTAAGAGACAGTCTATCCTGACTAGCTCCCTTAGCCGATTCTGGAATTCTTCAAAAAGATGTCAAATTACCTCCCCATGAAATATCTTTCTAATCCTCTGAGAAGTCTCCTTATTTAAGAAAGTAGTTTGTCAGATTATGATGAAATTCCCTCTGCCTGACTTTCCAATTTCACCTGATTGATAAGAGGGATTATTTATAGAGTCAAGTGAGAGGACTGACTGACCAAATGTATGTCAGTTAACCAATGTTTTTGGTGGATTAAATGACAAGATTAACATGTCATTAAATACCCTCTAAAAATAGTTATTAATAAAAAAATTTATCAATGTCAATCAGGAAGATGAAAGGATGTTATAGTTAGTTACAAATATGAAAATGTGTAACAATGATTTGTATCATTTTAATAAAAAATGGATTAACATGTAATTTTACTAGATAACTCTGTAATGTATAAATAAATGGCATTTCTACATAAAAAGACTATTAAGTTACTCCATCCAAACTTTTGTGTTATTGTGCACTTTATTCTCTCTCTCTCTATCTCTCTCTATCTCTTGATTCATCTCAGCCATCCAATGCTCTATACATTGTGTGATCCACATGACATATTTGGATTCAACATCCTAAAACAAGCAACAAGTGTGGAATTATGCCATCAATAAGAAGAGGAACATGATGTGGAGAAGGATCTCATTCGAGTGAAAGCTCAAACATGGAGTTTGTGAGGAAATTTGTGTAACAAAATATTTTGGAACTGAGAGAATAAATAGCAAGTTAGATAGTGGAATTCACTAGCTCACTACTTTGAAGTATAGCACAAACTCTCTAAGAATAGAACCCTTTAAAATAACCCAAACCCCAAGGCCACCGAGTAGCTCAGAGGATAAAAACGATCGAAGACTCCTAATACCAAGATAGTGTTGGGTCTTCACCCAGGATTAAAACATGATATGTGAGAATGGAGGACTACCATCAGTTAGAAAATACTTTCTCCAGATTTATTTATGATGTTGAGCTACCAAAAACGTTTAAACTTCAATCTTTGGAATCCTAAGTGATTCAACATATCATATCACTTTATTTGAGTCACTCGTATGCCTTCTTAAGATCTCTAATATAAATAAATATGGGTAATTTCACACCACATCGAGAGACTTATCCCTTAGGCGGTTTAATAGCCTTCAACAAGAGTATCGCCTCCTTTGATGAATTCAAAAAGATCTTCATAGCGCAGTTCACCAGTGCCTAGAAGCCTTGTAAGAACTTACAGAATCTATGGAATGTCAAGCAAGGGAGGAATGAGAATCATCTTTTGTATGTTTATAGGCTTTAGAAAGACATGCTGGGAGTGTGGGATTTGGAGTCCATGTTAGAAAAAGCTACCCTGGCCATGATTTTGAGTAAACAATTCAAGTATTTCCTAGGTTTGTGATAGCCTAAGAGTTTAGTTGAACTCTTGGAGTTAGTAAGCCATCATATTATAGTGAAGGCGTATGTTAACATGTGATACCAAAAATCTGAACAAATAGTTATTCCCAGAAGATGGCCACATTAGATGACAAGTGGAGGGTGAAGGACAGGCCACTCCCCAAATGTGAGGATATGTCACTACCTCGTGATTATAGAGATAAGGATAGAAACTATTTAAGAGGGAGAAACAGGTCAAATGACTAATTAATTGGCAGAGTTGGTAGAGGTCATACCGAATAAATTTTTTTAAAAGGGCTCCACCAATTACAATTGAAGCTTTTCTCAAACATAAATAAGTTTTATAAATATCATAAGGACTACATTCATGACACATAGGAGTGCTAATAATTCTAAAATCTAGTCGAAGTGTTGATATAGGTTTAGAAACTCAGGGAAATTATGACCAAAAGGGTGACAAACCAAAGGCATGGAAAGCCTCAATAGAAGAAGACTCTGACGAAGTCATCTAAGACAATGCTATCCACATAAGTGAGATAGAAACAAACATCCTTGAAAGAGACTTGATTTTGCTTGCTGATCATAAGAAGCTCAAGATGGGAGAACTTTGTTTTGTGACTCTCACTCTAGAGTGGAAGCCTCATTCATTGAAGGGTAATCCCTACAATGATACTATTTTGATCACGATAATAATTAGAAACTACAAGGTGGGTACTTTTTTGGGTGTCATTAGTAGTTCATGGAAAATCATTCAATTCATCCTTTGATAAGATGCATCTATGGGTCAACCAGCTGGTGACACTAATTAACCCACATAATGGTTTTTCTAGAAGATGAAAGGAAGCCTCTGAAATAATATGACTATCTATCACCTGGGAAGAAGGTGATAGTCAGTGTACAAACATTGAGGACTTTCTGGTGGTTGACTACCATCAACTTATAATCTTATCTTCAGTTGGCCAATTTTTAATGACATCAAAACCATGGTTTACACATACCAAATTAAAGTAAAATTTTCTGTGACTTTGAGATATTTATTTTTCATTGTAATTTGGAATAGCACCAAACATGCTACCTCTATACAGTCAGCAATGTGGAAAAAAATGTATTTAATATTTAGAACTAGCAAGATGGCGCTCTCAAGACCTATGAAAACACTTTGGAGATTCCCACCATCGACAAAAAATTGGGTAAACTTTTCCTAATAAGTAAAAATTTGGGTGTAGGATATAAAGATTTGCGGATCAAAACTCTTTGAGAGTGTTGGCATCCATTTTTGATTAAACACATGTTGGATGCTTATCTAAAATGTTACATGATCATATAATGTTCATACATAGCTTTCTATGACTCGAGGAATCCATAAAACCCATCTTTGTGTGTTTCTAAAAAAAACATGTTCGAGTCAACACACCCATGCAGCAGTTTGTAGCACCCGTTAATGTTGAGGATTTGGACAGAAGACCCATTAAATCTTGAGTTTTTGAGTTACGAGACCATATTTTAGCAAATCCTACTCCCCTCACATCTTAGAGATCAAAAAAATTCTTTACCAAAAATTTGTTATGAAAATCAAGGCTTATGAGGCCAAACCAACGCCTAAGCCCCCATCCTCGACACCTAGATGCCAGACCTTGTCATCTGAGAGCCACTCTAGGTACCTAAGTGATCGAAATAGCCCCAAGAACTCCCAAAATGAAGAAGCAAGAAGGTTGGTGCCAGACCTTGATGCTTATGCACTAGTATGGCACCTGGACACCCAAAACATCCCCCACTGCTGCAGAAACCCAAGAAGATGAGAAATGGATTCCTAGTCCTTGTGCCTGGCTATTAGGCCATAGCGAGGCACCAGTCTGATCTTCATTCAAAATTTATTCAGTGAGTTTCACCAAAACGAGGCTGGTACAACTCCCAAGTAGTAGAAATGGTTAAATTTTCTAGGATAATGAGAAGAGTTGCATTGGGGATGCCAAAAGGTGATGGATGGAACTTCTTAGACTTATTTGAAAACTTTTAGACAGTGGGAGAAACCATCTTTGGGAAGAAAAGAGAAGAGAAGTTGCTTTTCTCTTGGAGTAAAATAATGAAGAAGCTAGAGTGAAAAAAGTTCTTCGAAGGAGCTCTTGACAAGGAAAAAAGAAAGCTTCTTCCTCCTAATCTTGAGCACTGACCAAAGGAAAATCTGTTGATATTTTCATACCTATTTTACACTATTTTTTATGATATTGCACTTTAAAGAAAGATATTTTTGATGTTTTGTTGCAGGAATGATGAATTAGGGTCATTGGAGCAAGAAGATGCAAAAAGGAGCGAATTTGGAGCGAAAAGGACCAAAATGTGAAGATTTGAACTAGGGCACCGACGACGAACTTTTCCCAAAACTCCAGATTTAATAATGTAGAAGGCCCACTGACGGCACCCTAGAGGTCGCCGACGGCGAGATCGGCAGTTATGTCCAACAATGCATTGGATGAGGATAAATGAGGATATGCATTGGATGAGGATAAATTTTGGAGGGATGCTTAGGCAACTTTTGGGAAAACTCATCCACAACTTTAAAAAGAAGCTTTTGGCCGAAAATAAGTGGTTGTTAAGTGTGTTTTAAGTGTTGGGAGAGTGTAGAGAGTCTAATTGTGAGGAATTTTTTGAGAAATTATAAGTGGAGGGAAAGTGAGAGATTTCTTCCTCATTGCCGCTTTGAAGAGGAATTCTGTGTATTGTAAAGAGAGGAAGAGATTTAGAGGAACTTCGAGGAGTTTGCTTGGGGAGGAATTAGAGATAAGTGTTTTTTACTTGTTGTAGTTTGCATGATTTTGCTTTTATATATGAACTCCGAGTTTTGTTATGTCTTCCCCATGAGTTCTGAGTAGTTTTCTCTGTCTTTCTCCTTGTCTTGAGATTTATGAAATGGTGATTTGAATTGGTTGAGCCATGAAAATGTTTAAGAAATTGTGATGATCTTTTCACTTC
>NW_018218189.1:0-2538 GCF_001263595.1 Phalaenopsis equestris | reverse complement strand
AGAACTGTGTGCTACCTTTAAATATGACAGAGTTTCAATCGATGCTATTATACTTAGACTTTTTCCTTTTTCACTTAAGGATAAGGCTAAGATGTGGTGAAATTCGTTACTACCTGGATCTATTAGAACTTGGGGAGCACTTTCACAGAAATTTCTATCCAAATATTTCATTCCATCCAAAATTGTTAAACTTAGAAATGACATAACATTGTTCTGTCAGATTGATAGAAAGTCAATATATGAAGCTTGGGAGAGATTTAAAGATCTTCTTAGAAAGTTCTCTCATCATTCGTTACCAGATTGGTTGATAATTCAAACTTTTTATAATGGATTAGTGGAATCACTTAGATTGATTATAGTTGTTGCGGCTAGTGGATCTTTAATGTCAAAACCTTTTGATGAGGCTTATTCATTAATAGAAGAGATGGCTACCAACAATTTTCAATGGCCCTCTAAAAGGGTAAATTAAAGAAGAGTAGCTAGTATCCAAGATTCTGATGCAATATCTATGTTAGCTTCGCAAACTGCTGCAATATCTAAGAAATTAGATCATTATGGAATGAATTATTCTCTAACACCTACTATGATGGAAGATAATTCATCTGGGCAATTTGTGGATGTTCAACCTTCGTATGAGACTTTAAATGCTATTAATAGACCCAACAATCCTTATTTGAACTATAATAACCCAGGTTGGAAGAATCATCCAAATTTTAATTGGAATAACAATTTTGCTACAAATCAACAATGGGCGAACAACCTAGTGAACCCGTTAGGAAATTCATACAACCAAGGAAATCTTAATTACATACCTTCTTATCCTTCAGGATTTAATAGTAACACTCAAATTAAGGAAAAGAAGTTGTCTATGCAAGAGCTGATATTAAACATGGGTCAATAATTGCAGAATCAAGGAAATCAATTAGAAATTCAAGGAAATCAATTACAAAATCAAGGAACTGCTATTAAGGATATTGAAAATCATTAGGGAACATCGCTATTGCGCTTAGTAACCGAACATTAGCAACTTTTCCTAGTACTGTGGAACCAAATCCTAAAGATCAAGGAAAAAAACAAATAAAAGCGATACAATTACGAAGTGGAAAAAAATTGGAAACAAGAGTACAGAAAGAAATGGAAACTGAAAAAGAGAAAGTGTATACAGAAAAAGAAAAGGATCATGAATACTAAGAATTAGAATATCCACTTACACCAATGAAAATTACTGTGGAGAAACCTCCCCCACCATTTCCTCAAAGATTGAAGAAACACAAACAGAATAAACAATTTTCAAAGTTTTTAGAAATTCTTAAGAAATTAACGGTGAATATTCCCTTCGTAGAAGCTCTAGAGCAAATGCCCAATTATGTGAAATTTATAAAAGATATTCTGAACAAGAAAAGCAAGTTTACTGATAATGAATCTGTTTCACTTAGCGAAGAGTGTAATGCAATTATTCAGAAAAAAACTTTCTGAAAAATTAGAAGATCCAGGCAGTTTCACTATATCATGTGCTATCGATGAAAAATTTTATGGAAGAACATTATGTGATTTAGGATCCAACATTAATCTTATGCCTCTATCAATTTTTAAAATATTAGGATTAGGACAAGTTTCACCTACATCTGTAACTCTTCAGTTAGCAGATTGTTCAGTTACTTATCATAAGGGAGTTAAAGAAGATGTGTTAGTAAAAGTAGATAAATTTATTTTTCCTGTGTATTTCATTATTTTAGATATGGAGGAAGATAAAGAAATACCTATCATTTTAGTGAGACCATTTTTAGCTACTGGAAAAGCTATGATAGATGTTCAAAAAGGAGAATTGACTATGAGAGTTAACGTTCAAGAAGTGACTTTTAACATTGTGAAATCTATGAAATACCTTGCTGTTAAAAGAGATAATGAATGTTTTTGCATGGAAATTAGGGAACATCTATTGAATGAACATTTTAAAGAATATTTTGAAGAGAAAGAACAATTTGAGAATAGTGATGAAGTTAATTTGGATGAAATAGAAAATGAAAAATTAGAGTATGTTCAAGAAATATTTGAGATGCTGGATAATATAGAAAATACTGAAAAGAATCTAGTTCCGTCAATTATAAAATCACCTGAACTTGAGTTGAAAATATTGCCTAGCCACTTGAAGTATGTGTTTCTGGGAGACTCATCTACATTACCTGTTATTATATCTTCAGAATTAAATGATTTGCAAGAGCAAAGACTGTTAGATACATTAAAAAGATATAAGAAAGCTTTTGGTTAGACCTTAGTTGATATTAAAGGAATCATTCATTTGATCTATATGCATAGAATTATACTAGACGAACAATATAAACCAAGAGTTGATCCATAAAGAGGACTAAATCTAATGGAGGACTAAATCCAATGAAGAAATAAGTAGTTAAGAAGGAAACTTTGAAATGATTAGACACTGGAATCATATATCCTGTTTCAGATAGTGCGTGAATAAGTCCAATTCATTGTGTTTTTAAGAAAGGGGGAGTGACTGTTGAAATAAAAGAAAATAATGAA
>NW_018218188.1:0-5220 GCF_001263595.1 Phalaenopsis equestris | reverse complement strand
CTTGATTATGGATTTTATGTTTTTGAATAATTCAAATGTAGTGTCATTCTAGTCAAACAAGCTCTAAGAAGAATGTGTCTTGATATTGAACAACAAGTTATACATGAAGTCAAGAAATTGATAGACGCTAAATTCATACAGGAAGAACAATACCCTACGTGGTTGGCTAGTATAGTACCAGTTAAGAAGAAAAATGGGCAAATTCGATCTGCATGGACTTTAGAGATTTGAAAAAAACATGCCCAAAAGATGAGTTTCCTCTTCTAATCCCAGAATTGATCGTGGATATTGCATCGTCTCATGAAATTTTCTCCTTCATGGATGGATTGTCCGGGTATAATCAGATAAAAATGGCTCCAGAAGATAAAAATTTTACAGCTTTTCGAATGTCAATTAGAGTTTAATGCTATACAGTAATGCCTTTCGGATTGAAGAATGCTGGTGCTACATATCAGCGAGCAATTATAAGAATCTTTGATGACCTCATTCACAATCAAGTGGAATGTTATGTGGACGATTTGGTTATCAAAAGCAAGCAGAAAGAAGATCATTTGTACGATTTGAGAATTTTTTTCGAACGGTTATGACAATTCAACCTTAAAATGAATCCCCTAAAGTGTGCATTCGGTGTGACTTCTGGAAAATTTTTAGGGTTTGTTGTTTTCCACCGCGGGATTGAGATTGACCCGGGAAAAATTAAAGCTATCTTGGAAATGCCACCCCTTAAAATTTTAAAGCAATTACGATCTTTTCAAGGGAAGCTGGCGTATTTAAGACCTTTTATCTCTAACTTGTCAGCGCCCATTTTGGGTAAACCTTTAATACTCTATACCGTGGCTTTGGACGACTCCCTTGGAGCCTTGCTAGCCCAACTCAACGATGAGGGTAAGCAAAATGTCCTTTACTACTTAAGTCGTTGTTTGATTCCAGCGGAAGTGAAATATCCTCCGATTGAGAAACATTATTTGGCCTTAATCTTCGTAGTTTAGAAGTTCCGTCATTACATGCTTTCTCACAAAGTTAACCTTATCTTGAAGTTTAATTCATTTCAATATTCAATGACCCAACCGACGCTTTCTGGTAGGTTAGTGAGGTGGGTCGTCGTATTATTGCAATTTGATATAACTTTTTTTTCCACTTTGAGCTGTGAAAGGGCAAATTTTAGCAAACTTCCTCGCAGCACACCCATTACCGGCCGGTTCCCCTCTCAATGATGATTTGTCAGATGAATAGATAATGGATATGGAAAATTCCAAGACTCGATGTTGGGAATTATATTTTGATGGGGCTTCTTCAGCACAAAGGGATAAAGAATTACAAACAATAATACCTGGTAAAGTAGGGATTGGATTGATCTTCATTACACAAGAACAAGGGATGTTAAGGTATTCTTACCATTTAACAGAACCATGTACGAATAACAAGGTAGAGTATGAAGTGCTAATAACAGGGTTACAATTAGCAATATCAATGAGAATAACTGACATTAATATCTACGGAGATTCACAGTTGATCATTCAACAGGTTGTTGGACAATACAAAATTTTAAAGCCTAAATTGGAACAATATCACTGCTATACAATGAAGTTATTAGAACAAATTCTAGATGTGACAATGTATAGAATCCTAAGAGGAGAAAATACTCTCGCAGATGCCTTAGCTAAAATTGCAAAGGAATTTGCATGTCCACAGGAAGATTCCATTAAGATCACTGTTCAAGGTCTTTAGGTTCTATCCCAGATTGATGTAGATACTTTGGACAAATGGGTAAAGAGGAAATATTAATGACAACTACTGAAACTACAGAAGACTGGCGTCAACCTGTCACAGAATATTTACAAACAAGAAAGCTACCAGATGATAAGTCAGTGGCTTATCAGATAAAGAAGAGAGTCTTATCATATGCTTTAATAAATAATTTTCTTTACTGAAGATCTTTCGACCAAATGTGGTTGAGGTGCCAGAATGCTACAGAAGCTCAAGAAATCGATAAAGAGGTACACTCAGGACTTTGTGGCGCTCATCAGTCAGGTCTGAGTATGAAAATAAAAATTAAAAGGTTAGGATATTACTCGCTCGTGATGATGACCGACTGTATGAAAATCGCCAAAAGTTGTCACCAATGTCAAGTACATGGAGTTATCTTACATCACCCCCCCAAATGTGTTAGACCCGACAATTGCATCATGGCCATTTGAATTTTAGGGCACAGATGTGGTGGGTCCTATAGACCCTCCATCTTCAAAGGGACATCGGTTCATTCTAGCCACTATCGATTACTTCTCAAAGTGGGCAGAAGCAATACTGTTGAGAGAAGTAAAAGCACAACATGTCTTACAGTTCTTCAAGAACCAAATTGTCTATCATATCAGAATACCATGCAAAATTATCTCAGACAATGGGTGTGCATTCAAAAGCATGAAGATTAATAATTTTGTCAGAAGACACAGAATTGATTGGAATTTTTCTACAATTTATTATCCGAGAGCTAATGGATTGGCCGAGACATTTAATAAGACTCTCGTCCAAATTCTAAAAAAGACCTTAGAAGGAAATAAAAAGAATTGGCATGAGCAGTTATTAGAATCTTTATGGGCTTAAAGAACTACGTTCATAACTCCAACCCAGTGTACACCTTACACTCTTATGTATGGGTCCGAGGCTATGTTACCTTTAGAAGTTCAACATCCTTCTCTCAAAGTTGTTGTTCCAACAAAATCACTGTTGAAGAAAATGCTAAATTACGACTGGAACAATTAAAAAGTTTGGAAGGAAACGACTGGTAGCACAACAAAATCTGGAATTGTATCAAGCCAAGATGATTCAAGCACATGACAAATTGGTCCGTCCCAGGACTTTTAAAGTTGGTGATTTGGCTCTTGTCCTTAGAAGACCTATCCTTGCATATTACAAGATAGGAGGTAAATTTGAACCAACATGGGAAGGACCATTCGTGGTTGAAAGGGTTTACTCAGGAGGAGCCTTCCAATTGATAAATTGTTAAGGAGAACGACCTATGCTTCTTATTAATGGACGATATCTGAAGAAATACTATGCGTCATGATGTTTCGAAAGGGCGAACTT
Organism: Phalaenopsis equestris; assembly: GCF_001263595.1. Lineage (NCBI taxonomy): Eukaryota > Viridiplantae > Streptophyta > Magnoliopsida > Asparagales > Orchidaceae > Phalaenopsis > Phalaenopsis equestris. The sequence continues at coordinate 2,136 of NW_018218188.1, read as the reverse complement.
TAGAAATAAAGTCTTTTTCTTAGAAGCACCAATGTTCTAATTGCAACTGGGTCCGAACATAAATTTTTAATAAAAAATTATTTGAATAATAAAAAAAGAACGAACTAATTTTGCAATATATTATATATATATAACGTGATATATAACTTTTTTTATTTATTGTTTTGTTTCTTCCTCCTTTCTTCTTTCATGTGAGTTTGATCTTATATATATATATATATATATTCCAAAAAAGAGCAACTCATGGCTCCTTACATTTTAACAAAGCAAAAAAGGGGTACATAGTGAGTGCAAAGGGGGTGGGGGATGATAATTCCCCATCTAAATAAAAGAAAATACATAGGGGGCCATATATATATATATATATATATGTATGACTTAAGCATCTATGTTCAGATTTACGAAGATTTATTGGACGATGCAATCTATGGTTGTTGACCAGAACCTTCTGGTCCTGGTTTAAACACCTTTTGGACTAAGTAAATCAGAATACTTCATTGCCCCGAGACGACGGAGCCGTAGACATCTTGACCGGGTTGTTCAAGATATATTCAACCAATTAAATGACCAACTAAAACTGATAAATTTTACAACATGGTTCTATGCTAATCATGTTCTCTTTTGCAGGTTTATTGAAGACATGAAAATAAAATTTTGCTCTAGATTTGCATGTTGTAGGATGTGCTAACTCTGTTTTGTAGGACGACATTCAAAAGCAAAATTTCAAGATAACAAAACTAGAAAAAAAACAAACAAAATAAAATGACATAAACAAAATGACATGACATAAAATAAAACTTAAAACTGTTATGACAATGACAAAACCTAACACTTTTAGGCAATGAAAAAACCTAAAAATTTTAAGATAGTAACAAAAACCTAAAATTTTTAGGACAATGACTTTTAGGATAATGATAAAGCTTAAGAATTTTAAGAATAATCCCGACACATATTGACATTTTCTTGAGATTAAACTATTAATGTTCATATCTTTAAAATGAATGTTTGACGTTAATCAGGAGTGTTCTTAGATAATCATCTAAGATGTAATTAACTATAGGAGCTTGCTCTTATAGGAGACTTAAAGGATTCAAAGAGAACCTCTGGTTATAAAATTTTTTCGGAAAAGTTTAGCAATGACATATTCTAAAGATTTTCATTGTAGGTTTATCACCTAATGTTTTCTTTCTCTATCTTCTATTATTCTTAGTCCTATCTTGTTCAATTTCTAAATTTCTTGAAATTCTAAGGATTCTTGACATAATCTGAATAGAATAGGTCATTTAGAAATTAGGGTAAAGAAATAGATAAGATATGGATTTGGCACTCCTCAAAATGACAATGTCACAAAATGACACGCGCCCCTCTTAGCCAGGTGACTCGACCCGCCGCCAGGGGGGTGCCTCGATTGCTACAAAATGTTGGGCATTAAAATTGACAAATCTTCTTGCATCAAAATCATTTGTCAGCTTTCCTCTCTTAAGTAATGGAGAAATTAAAATTTCTTTAAAAATCCAAATAAAATTCAAATAAATTACAAAATCAAAACTCTCTCCCCAAGTAAGATTATTTGGTAAGAAACCCTTCACCAAGAGTTTTCTTCAAGCCTTTTCATAAAAAATCCAAAATTTTGGATTTCCGAAATCCACGGTAAAAATAAAAAATTTCTAATTTAAAGTGAAGCTCTTACCAAGAGAAGATGAAATCTATGATTTTTAGTTGAATCCTTCTCTTTCGCCCACAATGTGATGACCTAGACCAAGGCCATTGATGCGACTTTTTTATATGCTTAATTTTATATATTATATATAGTCACAATGATATAAATGCAAGCATACATAACACTCAAGTAATATAGAACTTTCTGATTAAGTCTCAATTATCGATCTCACGAGGAAGCGAGGAAATATGTCCTTAGTCAAATTTCAGTTTACTATTATTAGTACTTAGTTTAGAATGTCGATAAAAATGGTGTTATCTAGCAACTACTCCTAAGTGCAAATTTTAAATATAAGGATAGTAATTATTCCTAAATGTAAATATTAAATTCTAAAGATAACCCTTTCTAGATGAATAGATTTGGAGAATTTTAAGATTTTCCAAACTACTATTCTTATGTAGTGAGTTAGATAATGT
>NW_018218187.1:5610-7137 GCF_001263595.1 Phalaenopsis equestris | reverse complement strand
ACATTCTTCTTTTTTTACCTAACCCTCTTTCACTCTCGCACACTTTCTCTCTCATCAAAAGAGCGGTGGAGAGAGATGGGGATGGGAGAGAGAGACGGAAAATAAAGTCAAGAAGGGAGGGAGGGAGTGAGATATGGAAATTGAGAGATAGTGGTAAGTGAGAATAAGGGAGAGAGAAAGCAAGATGGAGGGTGGGGGAAAAGGGACAAAGATAAATAATAGAAAAGAAAAAAGAATAGAAAGTTCAAAAAGGAGAAACAATAGAGTGGGAGAGAGCGAGCGAGTGAGCATAAGAGCTAGAGAGTGTGATAGAGGGAGAGTGAGTATTGCTACAAAAATAAGAGAAGTGAGAGAGAGGGAGGGAGATAAGTGAGAGTGAGGGAAGAAGGGTGGGAAGGAGGGAGAGAGAGAAACTATGAGGAAGATAAAGTGAGAGAAATAGAAGCGGGAGGGTTATAAGAGAGTGAGAGAGCAATAGGAGGAAAGAGAGAGCGGGAGTGAGAGATATAAAGAGAAGATAGAGCAAGAAAGGACAAATGATACATAAAAGAGAAGAGAGAGTGGAGAGAAAGAGAGATATGAGGAGAGAGGAAAAGCGGGTGAGAGCACACCTGAGAGAGAGAGGAAAAACGGGAACAAGTGAGAGATTGTGGGTGAGAGCAAGCTAGATAGAAAGGGAAGGGGAAGGAAGGGAGAGAATCAGAGAGAAAAATAGAGTGGATGAGAGAGAGGTAATTAGGGAGAGATAGAGAAAAAATTAAGGAGGTTAGGAGAAAGAAATAAGTGAGAAATGAGAGAGGGAGAGATAAGAGATAGTAATAAAAGAGAGAAGAACCTGTAGATTGAAAAAGGGTCAGAGAGAAAAAACGAGAGAAAGTTGGGGATAGAGGGAGTAAAAGTGAGAGAGCAATAGTGAGAGAGAGAGTGGGAGGGAGCAAGAGAGAAGAGATTGTGAGCGGAGAGAGAATTGACGGAGGAAGGTACATATATAGAGACATGAGAGATATAAGAGAGTAGGGAGGGAGTGAGTATAGAGTGTGGGAGAGAGAGGAGAAGATAGATAAGAGATGGAATAGAAATAGAGGGATAAGAGGCAGAGTGAGAGACGGGGAGAGTGAGCGAGTGATAGAGAAGGGAAAGGAGGGAGGGAAGGAGAGGGCACAATTGAGTGAAAAAAGAGGAAGGGAATGAGAAAAGAGCACGAGAGAGTAATAGCATTAAAAAGAAACAGAGAGAGAGATGGAAAAAGAGGGAGAAGGAGAGTGTGAGAGAATTAGAGTGAGGTGACAGAGAATGAGCATGAGATAGCGGTGAAAAAGGATGGAGAGAAGGAGTGTGAGGCAGAGTAAGAGAGTGAGAGAAGAAGGGAGAGAGAGTAAAAATAGTAATATAAAGGGAATAAATATAAGAGAGGCGGGAAGAGAGAACAGAAGAGAGAGTGAGGGAGATAGAGTGAGCAACCAAGTGAAAGAGATAGAGAAGGAGACCAAGAGATGGAGAGAGAAGAAAGAGAGAGAATATAAGAGG
>NW_018218187.1:0-5519 GCF_001263595.1 Phalaenopsis equestris | reverse complement strand
AAAAAAGGAGAGTGATATAGAGAGAGTTAAGGGAGAGATGGGGAGAGTGTGAGGGTGGAGGGAGCATAAGTTAAGTATGGAGAGGAAGAAATGAGACAAAGGGTCAGAGAGAGAGAAAGAGATTGAGGGAGCAAGGGACCGAGCAAGAGAAAGGGAGGGAGTACGAGGGAGTGATAGATTGGGATAGAGAGGTGAAGGGAAGGAGAGATGGAATAGAAGGGAGAGAGATAGGTAAAGAGTGAAAAGAGAGGGGTTGCGAGAGATGAGAGAGTGAGAACGAATGGGAGAGCAGGTGAGAGAGAAAGTGAGTAATGGGGTCAGTGATAGAGAGCTCTCAATATCGTGAGCGGGAGACAAAGAAGGAGAGAGAAGGAGAGGGTAATAGAAATAAGGTGTGAGAGAAAGAGAGAAGGAGAGAGGGAGAAAGTGGGTGAGAGAGAAGGGTTACATGGAGAGGATGAGGGATAGATAAAGTGGGAGAGGGAGCTAAGGAAAGCTAGAGACAAGTGTGAGAGAGAAGGATAGAGAAAGAGATAGAAAGATGCTAATAGAGTGAGAAAATGAAAGAAAAGGGAGAGAAAGCAAGAGAGAGTTAAAGAAGAGAGAGAATAAAGATTGAAAGAGATTGAGAGTTAATATGAAAGGTAAAGATAAAAAGATAAGAGAAAATGTATGAGAGATGGTAGAGAGAGAAGAGAAGGAAGAGAGATGGAAATATATAGCGAGGAAAAAAGGGGCTATATGGAGGGAGCGTTTGAGGGTTATAATTTGGTAGAGATTGAGAAAGAGAGAGAGTGGGAGAGAGGGCAAGAAAGAGAGAGATGGGGAGAGAGAGAAAAGGTGAGCGACATAGAGTGAGAGAGTAATGGAGAGTGAGAGAGATGATAAGAGAGGGATAGAGCAAGAGAGAGGTAAAAAGAAAGGGAGGAAGGGAGAGTGAGATAAAGAGATAAAGAAAGTGAAGGATGGAGGGAGAGTGAGACAAAGAGAGTGGGATTTTGGTGGGAAGGAGAGAGAGAGTGATGAGAGTAAGAGAGAGAGATGATTAATAAAGCGAGAAGTAAGAGAGAGCAAGAGAGCAAAGGAGGGAGAATGTGAGAGAGATAGAACAAATAAGCAAGTGAAAGAGACTGAGATAGGGAGATGGAGTGACGAAGATAGAGATGAGAGAGGTAAAGAGTGGGGGAGAGATTGATGGAGGGTAAAAAGGGAGAGAGAAATGTAGAGAGGTAAGACAGAGATGGGAAAAAAGAAAGGGATAGAGAGATTATGATAATTATGTTGAAAGAGAAAAGAAAATTAGAGTCATATAGAATGAAAGAGATTGAGGAAGGGAGTGTGTGAGTTATGGAAGGAGGGAGAGAGTGTGAGAGAGGGAAAGAGATAAAGAGAGAAATGTAGAGAGGTAGAGAGAGTGGGAGTGGGAGAGAGGGAAGATTCAAGTAAGACGGCGAGAGAGAAAGATAGAAAGGGAGAGAGATAGGTAGAGATTGCAAGAGAGTGGTGTGGGAGGGATGAACAAGAGCAAGTGAGAGTAAGCGAGCAATGAAATTAGAGAAAGAGAGACAAAGAGACAAGAGAAGAAGAAATAAAGATGGAAGTAGAGTGAGAAAGAGGAAGAAAAAGGAGAAAGAGAGAGAGAGAGTTAAAAATAGAAAGAAGAAAGAATGAAGGAGGTTGAGAGGGATAGAAAGAGAGAAAATGTATTAGAGATCATAGGCAGAGTAGAGAAGGGAGGGAGAGGGAAGTAGAGAGAGGAAAGGAGATAGGGAGGAGGAGAAAAAGGACATGGGGAGGGAGCATTCGAGGGTTGGAATGAGGGAGAGATAGAGAAAGTGATAGAGAATGAAAGAGAGGGCATGAAAGAGAGAGATTTGGAGAGAGAGAAAGAGCGAGTGAAAGAGATTGAGATAGTCATAGACAGTGAGAGAGAAAGAAGACAGAATGAGAGAGCTGATAAGAGTGGTAAAAATAGAAAGAAAAAGGGTGAGTGAGATAAAGAGACAATGAATGTGAAAGTGGGAGGGAGAGTGAGACAGAGAGAGTGGGAGTGAGGGAAGGAGGGAGGTAGGGAATATAAAGAGATGAAAGAATGAGAAAGGAAGTGTTAGGAAGTGCCCTCTCCAGCTTCCTCTCTCTCCCTCTCTTCCTCTTCCACTCCCTCTATTTCTCCTTTCTCCCTCCCTCTCTTTCTCTTTCACTATCTCTCCTTCTCACTATTTCTAATTTTCTCTCTCTTCTCTCTCTTCTCTCTCTCAATCTCATAGATTTCTTCCCTTTCTCTCAATTTCTCTCTCCCTCTCTTTTATCTCTCTCTCTCTCGCTGCCTCTCGTTTCTCACTCATTCTTTTCTTCCCCCTCTCTCTTGATCTCTTAGCTCTTACACTCCCTTCTCTCTCCCTCTATTACTCCTCTTTATTAAATTTTACTCTCACTCTTACCCTCTCCATCACTCTCTCTCTCTTTCTCACTCACCATTCTCCCTCTCTCGCTCTCTCTATCATCACACACTCCCCTCTCCTTCTCTCTTTCCATCACTCTTTTCTTCTCCTTCTCTCTCTTCATCTCATCCCCTTTCTCCCAATATTTCTCTACGTCTCCCACTTTCTTTCCCTCAAGCTCATTCTCTCTTGCTTTCCTTCACTCTCTCTTCTCTTTATTTCTCTCTCACTATATCTCTTTCTTTGCTCACTCTTTTCAAAAATCTCTTTCACTCCCTCTCTCCCTCTCTCTGTGGCTCCCGCTCTTGCTCTCTCTTTAACTTCATCTCTCTTCCTCACTTTTCCTTTTACTTTCCTCTATCTCTATTTCTCTCTCACTTTTCCTCTCCTTTTCACTTCTCTTTCTCTTTAATTTCACTCACTTTTACTCCCTTTCTCTACTTAACCATCTCGACTCTCTCTCACTCTATGTTCTCTGCTCACTCTCACTTCCCTCCCTTCCTCTCCCTATCTATCTCTCTCTCCCTCACTCATTTTCTTGCTCTCCTTCCCTATCTCACTCACTCACACTTGCTTTTTTTCCCTCACTCTGTCTTTTCTCTATATTTCGCTCTCATCCTCTCTCTTGATGAGAGGGACATGAATAGAGATGTAATACGGTTGATGTAGACTGAGAGAGAGGGAGAGAGGAAAATGAGTGTGTAAGGGAAAAGAGAAAAGGAGCGAGAATATGTGGGAAGATTGAGAGAGGGAAATATAGATAAGGAAAAGAGAGAGAGAGAGAGAGAGCAAGAGAAGAAGGGAGCAATAAGCAGCGAGAGTATGAAAGATGGGAGTGTGGGAGAGAGAAAGAGCTAAAGAGAGAAAGGAGAGAAAAATGTGATTGAGCTAGACAAGGAAGAAGAAATAGTGAGAGAGATGAGAGAGAGAAAGAGGGAGAGTGCTAGAGAGAGTGAGAAAGAAATGGTGAGAGGGAAGAGAGTGGGAGTGAGAGGGAGGTAAAGCTAGAGGGTGTGTGAGAATGCAAGAGAGAAGAAGAGTTGAAGAGAAGTAGAGGAGATAGAGAGGAACGGTGATAGAGGTAGAAATTGAAAGTAGGGAAGAGGGACTAATGGAGCGGGAGAGAGGGAGAGAGAGTAAGAAATAGAGATATGGGAGGGAGAACAAGAGTGATAGAGAGAGGAAGGAGTGGAAGATAAAGACAAAACAATTAAGGGAGATAAAAGGAGAGCAAGCAAGAAAGGGAGGAAAGAGCGAGGGAGAGAAAGCAAGAGGAGTAAGAGCTTGTGATAAGGAAGAGAGGGTGAAAGAATGGTATAGTCAGTGAGAAAGGGAGAGAACAAGAACTAGAGAGATTAAGAATAATAAAGATATGAACAAAATAAAGATATAGATAGAGAGAGGAAAGATAGCGTGAGAAGATAGAGTAAGAGGGAGTGAGAGAGGGAGGGGGAGGAAGTGCAAGGGAGAGAAAATGATTAAGAGAGAGAGAGTAAGAAAAATAAAGAAGGACATAGAGAGAATGATAGATGAAGAGAGGGAGAACGAAATTGAGAATATGACAGATGAAGAGAGGGAGAACAAAATTGAGAGAAAAGAGAACAACATAAGAGGGTGAGAAAGAGCAAGAGTAATGACGAGAGAGATAAAAAGAGAATGGTAGGGAGAGAGAAAGAGAGAGCACAAAAAATAGAGAGAATTGAGAGTAAGAAAGATAAAGGAAGAGAGGGAGGGAGTGAGATAAAGAAACATGATAAGGAGATTAGAGAGAGAGGAGATAGAGGGAGAGAGTGTGAGATAGTGATACAAATAATGGATAGAGAGGGAGAGAGATGAAAGAAAGTAAGAGAAAAATAAAGAGGCAAATAGAGTAAGAGATGAATAGATACGAGAGAGAGAGCGAGAGAGAAAGAGAGAAGTTATAGTATAAGAGAAAGAGAAAGAAAGAGGGTGGGTGATTGATAGAGCAAGATCATAAGAGAGTGAGAGGAGAATTGATAAAGATCAAGATCATGGAAAAGAGATGGGGGTGAGAGAAAAAAAAGGAGTGTTAGGAACAAATTCAGATGGAGCGCAGGTGTGAGCGGGAGAGAGGGAGTTAGAAAAAGGGAGGGAGAGAGAGAAAGAGAAGAGAAAGAATGAGGGTGAGAGCAAAAGAGCGGGATAAAGAGAAAGAGAGCAGCAATAGAGATAAAGAGAGTGAAAGAGATAAAGTGACATAGAGAAGATTATTTGAGAAAGGTGTGAGAAAAGGAGGTGGAGGGATAGATGGCAAGCGAGTGAGAAAGAGGGAGGGAGGGAGGAAGAGGGAGGTGAAAAGAGAAACAAAGTGAGAGGGAGAGAGGGACGAGTGTAGGAGGAGAGAGGGATAAAGGGAGAGAGAGATAATCCTTCTTTTATCTCTCTCAATCCCCAACATTTCTCCCTCATAGTTTCTGACTTTGTCTCATACTTCTCCATGCTCCCTCCCCTTGCCTTCACTTTTACTCCCTCATTCCCTCTCTCTCACCCTATCTCTCACCTTTTTCTTATTTTTATTCTAATTCTCTCCCTCTGTATATATATCTATCTTGCTCTCTTGCACCCTCTCTCTCTTTCCCTTTTTCACACTTTCTCTTTCCTTCCCTATCTCTTAATCTCATTATTTCTCTCTCATCCCTCTTTCCTTCCATATCTTATATCCTCTTGTTTCTCATTGTCTTTCTCTCTCTCATTTGTTCTCTCTCACACTCCCACTATCGTTCTCACTCAATCTCTCTTCCCTCTATCTTTCTTACTCATTAGTTCTTCCTCTCTAGGTCTCCTCGATGTACCTCACTCTTACTCTCATTCTCCTTAGCTCCCCTTCTTACTCTTCATCTTACTCCCTCTTTCAATCACTCTTTTTCTCTCTCACTCACTCCTCTATCTCTCCCTTGATTCATCTTTCACACTTCTTTATTATTTCCCCTCCCTCTTTCTCTTTTTCGCACTATCTAGTCCCTCTATCTTATTTTCTCTTTTACTCTCTTTTCTATGGTTCTCTTTCTTCTACCTCACGCCGCTCACTCTTTCTCTCCCTCTATCCCACACTCCCTC
>NW_018218186.1:0-755 GCF_001263595.1 Phalaenopsis equestris | reverse complement strand
AATATTTCATAGCTTTTACATCATTGAGCCATAATTTGGTCTTCTCAACTGAATTTCCATTCAAAATATAGTTTCCGTTACTTTAAATAGTGAACTATAGTCTTATTCTCTTATACTAAATATCTTAATCTACAAAATTAATTTTCATTACAAAAATATTCCTTTAAATCTACCATAACATTTAAATATCTACAAAATGTAGTTCTCTGAATTAAATTCACTAGATAAAATCATATCAATTATTTTTGAAAATATTTAAATTGAGAACATCTAATACTTAATCTTTTTCTTCCCTCCCCCAAACTTAAATTTTTCAATATGGAATGATATAGGTGAAAAGAAATATTCTAAATATAAATCATACCTCAGTATTTTAGGCATTTTCATCATTCTAAAATTTTTGCAGTTCTTCTCAAAATTTCTACTTCACCTGGTCTGTAACATTAGAAGCTTTCTATACATATAAATCATTAGAGAATTTGCTGGGTAATGAAATTTTAAAATAAGTACAAAACTACTAGCTAAAATTTTTAAATATTTTACAATTTAATTCCATAAAATATAGCAGAACTTAAAAGTAATTAAATCTGCTAGCTACTGCAACATCCTATCAAATTTATATACATGAATAATCAGGATAGAATGACAACATAAGAAAGCAAATTTAGCCTAAAACATGCATGCAATAAAATTAAATTAAAAGGAAGTAGATTCACTGTAAAACTTTATTTTTCTTCCTACCCCCAAACTTGATT
>NW_018218185.1:1505-8863 GCF_001263595.1 Phalaenopsis equestris | reverse complement strand
CAAAACACCTCCTAATTTCCAAAATTGACAAAATTTACCAAAATTACCCGCATGGCCCAAAAATTCCCAAAACCTCACAAATCAATCTAAACATCCCCAAAATCAATCATAAACATCAATTAGTCTCAATTTGACAAATTGACAAAATATGACCAAAATCGTAATTTTACCCCCAAATGCTTAAAGACTCCAAATCTCCCTAAATTTCCACCAAATTGATTTCAAGCATTCCCAATTTCAAATCTAAATCTAAATTTATCTTGTTTAAGCCCAATTGAAACCAAATTCTAGCTTAATTAAATCTAATTGCAAGTCCAATTCTCAGGCCTAATCCAAATGCCCCAATTGAACCTAAGCCAAAATTCCATCAAATTGAACTCCCTAACCCATTCAATTTCCCTAAATTTGAATCCTAAAATATTCACAACTTTCCTCTTGATCAATTTTAACATTCAATTGGACTAGACCCAAAACTAAACCAAGCTCAATTTAAATTCAAATCAAGGCCCTCGATTTTGCTCAAAACTTCAAGTTCCACCAATTTGAACCTTATAAATTCTTTTTTTTTCACTCAATTGATTTACAAATGCTTCATTAAAATCTTCTACATCAAATTGAGCACTTAATTGGTTTGCATAAAAGCCCAAGTCAAACACAAATCCAACTTTTAGTAAAAACCCTAATTTTGATCTTAAAACCCAAATTAACCTAAGCCTTTGTAGTTAACCCATGCTTGATCCATTTTTGTCATGGTTAGCCTCCTAGGATGCTGATCAAATCACCTAAGTCCTTGACTAAGTGCCATGGACCAAGGGTCCCCCAAGTTAAGGAACCCTTTACCATAATTTGGTTAAACTTTTCATCCCATGCGTTCAACCTTCAAACGTGATCATATAGTTAGGTTTAAATTGACTAGACAAAGCTATATAAACGAAACCAATGTGATTTTATTGAGTATTGAGTGAGATCTTAAGGTTTCAGGGTGGATGCCAGATGCGGATGATGAACGGATGTTGTCTATATGTGGGTGTATTGATCAACGACGAAGGAGTCAAATGAGAAGATGGTTCAAAAAGCGTGGGTCAAGTCAGTGCTGATGTAGAAGGTGGAATCAAATGGGAGTGCACTGCGTGTGCTTTCAAAGCCGTTGAGGATCCAGTCAGTGTCGCGTGGATAAGTAGAAAAATAGAGCTTTTCTTTTTTAAATACTAAAAATTTAAAAATTCATAACTTGGTGTAGAAAAATCACAAAAATAAAATAAAAATACTCTGTTACTCAGTGAACAAAGTAGAATATGTTAAAACAAAAATTATTTACCACATATTTTACTTTTAATTAATTAAATACTCTAAAGAGTATTTTAATAATATTTAATTAATTATTAATCACCTTGGCTTAAAATTTGGACGACTTATTTTGCATGTGGTTAGATATGTTCTATAATTTTTCCAAAGTCAGATAATACCTCTAACCTGAAAAGCCCTAATTTTCAAATCTAATTATATATTTTTTATGAAAGTAATTATATAAATTAAAATATAAATCATAAAATATGGAATTTATTTTGGTCGGTTCCATATGATCAGAAAGTAATTATATAAATTAAAATATAAATCATAAAAATATGGAATTTATTTTGATCGGTTCCATATGATCAGAGGACTCTAGGAAAAATATAAAATAAGTTTAAATAATTAGGTACATTACTATAGCTAATTAGATGATTTAATATAATAAAAAACTAAATAAATACAATATAACCCAAAAATTATTCCAAATTGTAAATAAGATCATTTTAACCCTCTGTAAAATTTTGAAACCCATTTGAATATATTTAATCACTAAAGTTTATTTTTTAAGTAAAATGGGATTTTTACTTTAAAATATTTATAATAAATAAAATATTACTAATAAATTTATGAAAAATAATTTTAAGTATTTTTTATGATCTCGGGCATAAAAAAAATAAAGTTGGCATTAAAATAAATAGTTTGTTTTTGGGCATTTTTTTTATTTAAAAACAATTAAAAATAATTAAATATTGCAATATTAAAAAAAGGTACCAAGGTGTTCTAAATTATTTCTTATTATCTAAAAAATATAAAAATTATATTTTGAAATTAAATTACATTTTTTATTTAATTAATAACTAAAATAAATAAATAATTACAATAATTAAAATATAATTTAGAAAATCATGAAATTTGGTCCAAGTGGACCTTTGAGCTAGGTGAACCACCAATAATTTTCCCATGAACAGAAACTTTACTTAGATCAATTAAATAAATTAACATTGAAAATTCCTATTTTTTAGATAAAATATATATTAAAAAATAAAGAAAAATTTAGAAATCATAATTTCTCCTCCAATATTTTAATTGACCCATGAGTTGGGTACCATAAGAATTTCAAAGTCAATTTAGTTTAATTTAACAAGTTATGAAGTGGAGAGCCCTAGGAGCAAAATGGTAATTATGGATTTTGATAACTTAATTAAATTTTAGGATTAGTCAAAGGGTAAATGGGTGATTTTGATCATAATAAACTCTTTTGGATGCTTGAAACATAAGGGTTTAAGTGATAAAAATCAACTTGTCACCTCTTCACAATAATGGTAAAAGTGTAATTATAATTTATTGTGACTTTGAGGTTAACCTAATTGGATGATACTAAAGTAGTGGGTTTAAGTTAGGAAGATAATAACTTACTCATTTTAAGCCCCTTTAGTTGGTGATTAGATGAATGACATAATTATTTAATGAGAATTGAACCAAATTTCATTTAACACTTTTGGTTATTATAGATCTACCCTGAAGATTGGACTTAAAAGCTTAGTAGTGAGCTAGACTTGATTTTATCTTGTTTGATGAGGATTAGCAATGAAAAAATTATTAATTAATGAAAACCTTTAAGCACTACAAGCCCAATTTTAATTATGGGTCTAATATCTTCAATGACTTGAGCTTGCCTTAAGGGCGTCCACTTACATAACTCTTAAATAAAACATTAAGTGAATGTCGAGTACCCCATTCAAGAGATAATTAAGATATTAAGGTTCATTGATTAAAAGGTGTATTAATTCTATGAAATCTAATTTAACTTTGGATGATTAATTGAACAGCATAATAAGTTCAAATGAACTCGAAATGTTTCAAAGGGTTTTAAAATGTTATTTAGGGTATGCACCAAACACTTTTATGATCATTTGGATATTTTGAAGGATAACTAAACATTTTATACTTTGTTCCGGAAAAACATCAATAAAAACTTTTAGGGACCCACCATGTCATGTCACGGGACCCGATAATTCTCCTAAATCAATATACATGCCTTATTAATTCACTTAACTAATCAAAGTAATTGTTTTATTCATGGTGAAATTGTTGGAGGTTCACCAAGGTTAAAGGACCACTTAGAAAAAATATTGTAATTTTTAAAATTATATTTTAATTATAATTACAATTATTTATTGATTTTAATAATTTAATTAAATAGAAAATATGTTTTAATTACAAAAATTACTTTTGATAATTTTATTAATTTTTTTTAAATCTAGAAAACTCATTTGATCAAACTTTTCATGTATTTGACTTTTAATTTATTTATTACAATTTTTTAATGAAAAATTAGAGAAAAAACATTTTTATCTTTAGAAAATCTTTAACTTAAAAAAATTAGGAAAATTTTTAAATGAGTCTCAAGTGATCAGGAAGTAATGAAGAATATTTTCAATCATTTTTTTGTTTTTTTAGAAAATTTTAATTATTTTAAATTCAAAATATAGCTAAAAAATGAACTATTTATTTAAAAATAATCTCTATTTTTCCTAAGTGCCCCTAATGATAAGGAACTCATAAAATCACTTTTCATAATTTTTCTAATTATATTTAATTTATTAATATCATTTTAATGCCAAAAATGCCATTTTACTTCAAAAATCAATTTTAGTGCTAAAGTTAATCAAATAAATTTCAAATTTTTACAGTGAGTTAAAATAAGTATTATTTACTCTATGGAATTAATTTTGATAATTTTTGGAGTATAATAAATTTATTTTAATTTTTATGAATTTTTAGGGTTTAATTAACTATAGTAATTTACATAAATATGAAATTTTAATTTGCAATTTTCGAACATTCTCTGACCATAAGGAACCTATCAAAGAAGTCCCATGATTTTCTGATTTACATTTTAATGTATATAATTATTTCAAGTAAAATAGTCATTTAAAATTAGAAATTAGTGTTACATATGTAGAGAGGCTTTCTACCTTTAGAAAAATTGCAAAACATCCCCACATTCATGAGGAATAAACTCCTAAAATCCTAATCCATGATGATTATTATATACTTAACTAAAATTAAACATTGCAGAGGCTATTTAATTAATTAAAAATCAAAGACACCAAATATTTTTTTTTTATTTTACACATTAATCTCATCTATTCACTGAGCAAGAGGGTATTTAAATTGATTTTTGTGAATTTTCTACACCAAGTTATGGATTTTTGAAGTTCTATAATTAATTTAAATAAAAATTATTTTAATTTCCTACTTATCCCAGTAAGCGCTGCATCATCCTAGGCAGCTCCGAGCTTTCCACACGGTGCTTCGCCAATTGATGTCACCAACCACCTCAGTGCCTCGTTAGCCTGTAGTTCTCATTCCATCTTTTATCTGGCGTGATCGTGGCCCTCCAATTGATACACACACAATCAGACGGTACTCCATCATTGTCCCTGATTAACCTAACCCGAGAACCTTGTAACTTCAAACTAGATCTCTCATGATACTCAACCAAACTACATGGTGTTTGTTCCTACACCTTCAGCTACTCAAGGCAAATACATCTATAAGGTACAATGCTATCGAATGCAAGTTTTTTTCACAAAAGCCCAAATCTAGCTCAAAATTAGGGTTAGTTAACAATACAATTGCCAAAGAGGTGAGGCCTCGATTGGGTGCTTGTGGAAGCTTTAGTTGATTCTGGTGAACCTCCTTAATAAGTCATTTAGCTCTTGTATGAGGTATGGGTATGAGGTCAATGAAAAGGTGGAACAACCTTGGTCTAGATGTGGGATAGAGTGCTCGGGACTAGAGTATTTTGATGGCAAATTTCTTCATTTAACTTGAGGAAGCTTAAGGAAGATTCAATTTGTTTTTCAAAAGGTTTGGGTCAACTGACAAAAAATACCAGAATTTTGAACTCAAAATTGAGCTCAGGCAGAGGGATTCAGAGGGGGGAAATGGTGAGCTTAAGTTTAGGAGTTCCTGAAGAGTCTCTAAAATCAATTTGACAGACTCTCCCCAAGGAATTTGGTGCGTCTTCTATTTTGGTCGTATGGGGTGGAGTTTAAATAAACGGAGATGGAGTGGCCACCATGGCTGGCCAGTGGGTGCAAAGGGTTGTTGAGGTGGAGGGGTGAGTGGAACCAATGAAAAATATGGATGTGCCAAATTAGAGAGTTCAAATTTGGAGTTTTCGTCATGGGGTGGCTCTCGGTTTTGGTGTTTTCCAGCCAATAGGTAGACGGGCCAGGCTAGGTCTAGTGTTCAAGTTGTTAGGTGAGCTAGTGAGAGGGTTAATATTGATTAACTCTGAATGATTAAGGCTTGATGGTGAATATCCTTGGGTTTAGCCAAATAGGGGATTAGATCCCATAAATCATGGGGCCTTTGGTCCATGACTCATGTAGGGTGGGTTAGGTGTGTCCAGCCTGGTCTTTAGCATCCAAATGTTGGATGTGATGGCTATGGTTTGAGTAATTTGGCAAAATTTGGTTACATGCATGGCCTGGGTTAATGTTGGATGTGATGGCTATGGTTTGAGTAATTTGGAAAAATTTGGTTACATGCATGGCCTGGGTTAAAAATCATGTCATGAGCTTGAATTTGAGTTTGATTTTGGCTAGACTTTGAATTTGATTTAGTTGATTGATCAATTTGGCTTGGATAATTGGCATGAGAAGTTTAGAAACGTAATTTAGTGATTTTGAATTGATTTGAGGATTTAACTTGGGGGAATTTGAATGTTTGGTTAATTTTGGGCATTTGGGTTAGACATGGGATTGGATTGGATTATTTAAAAAAACAACTTCAGTTTAAATGTCAGTGCAATGTGTGAATTGTGGTGTTCACGTTTTTTATTCATAAAGGATTCACCTGTAGCTGTTTGGTCTTGTAAGAACTCATTTATTAGCCCTCTACATGTTATTCCTTAGCCCTAGCAACTAAGAGTTGAGTGCTTGGGACTACTCATGCGAGGTCTGCACAAAAATGAGTTAAGAAGTGGCTTAGGGAGGTGGGCTTCATTACTAGTCTGCTAGGATGGTCAACAAGGAACTCCTAAGGCTAGATTATGAGTTCTGGGAGTAGGAGACTAAGACCTCACTAAAAATGAAGTCAACAAATGAATCCCCAATACGTGTGGTGTACTGAACAAGTACACCACACATATTGGTGTTGACTGAAATTACTAACACGATCAAAAGAACCATCTAGGTATGCTGCACTCAGAATAAATTGACTTATAGTTTCAGTAAATTTAAGTTGGGGCTTTCAATTATACATTTCCAAACCTAAGGATAAGATCATACTAAAGATTTTTGAATTTTTCCGCTTGACATTAAGGGATTTTTCGCATGTTTGCATTGTTTTATTGTTTTGTTTACGTTGATTGGTTTGATTGTTGTAAATTTTATTGAGTGAGGAGATCTGTTTGAGAAAAAAAGTAATGGGCCACCAACATGGAATTTACGCCAAAATTTGTAGACAGGAACCAACATGGGATTTAGACTAAAATTTAGGAAATATCATGAATATAGAAAATTTAAGGATAGGATGGGGAAAATATGTGGAAGAATCAGAAACCTTGCACCGATCCTGAAATTTAAATTTAAAGGAATCAGAAGCCTTAACATGCATATAGGGGGTCACACACCGATCCTCGAAAATTTGAAATTTAAAGGAATTAAACTATTCAGAAGCCTTAACATCCATATAGAGGGACTCACACCGATCCTCGGGAATTCAAATTTGAAGGAATTAGAAGCCTTAACATTCATATATGGGGTCTCACACCGATCCTCAGGAATTTGAAATTTGAAGGAATCAAGTCTTAACATCCATATAGGGGGACTCACACTTATCTTTAGGAATTTGAAATTTGAAGGAATCAGAAGCCTTAACATCCGTATGCGGGGTGGCCTCACACTGATCCTTGGGAATTTAAAAGTTGAAGGTACAAAAGAATCGAAATCCTTAACATCTGTATAGGGGGACTCACACCAATCCTCGGGGTAGCGAGAAAATATTTTTGTCAAGTTAGGAAGGAAAGCACTGGGACTCACATCCAACCT
>NW_018218185.1:0-1440 GCF_001263595.1 Phalaenopsis equestris | reverse complement strand
AATTTGAAATTTGAAGGAATTGGAAGCCTTAACATCCGTATAGGGGGCCTCACACCGATTCTTGGTAATTTGATTTGCTTTTTTTTATTTGAAAGAAAATGATATTATTAAGGAAAACACTAACAACAATTTAAGGAAGATTTATATCCAACAATATACGGGGACTCACACCGATGTTCAGGAATTTGAAATTTAAAGCAATTGAAAGCCTTAACATCCATATAGGGGGACTCACACCGATCTTCGTGAATTTGAATTTTGAAGGAATTGGAAGCCTTAACATCCGTATAGGGGGCCTCACACCGATTCTTGGGAATTTGATTTGCATTTTTTTTATTTGAAAGAAAATGATATTAATAAGGAAAAAACTAACAACAATTTAAGGAAGATTTACATCCAACCTAGGAGATGAGAGGAGTTGGAAGCCTTAACATCCATTGAAGGGGGCCTTACTCGACTCTGTAAAAATTTGAATTTGAAGGTCACATTAGGAATGAAATCCTTAACATCCATTTGAGGGGGCTTTACATCTAACCTAGGAGGCTAAAGGAATTGGAAGCCTTAACATCCATTGAAGGGGGTCTTACTGCACTCCACAAAAATATGAATTTGATGGACTCGGAAGACTTAACATCCATCTAGGGGGCTCACACCAATCCTCAGAGATTTGCATTTAAAAATTGTGAAAATTTTGTGGGATGTTTGTGAAATTCTTATGGAACTTGTGGAATTTAGGAGAGTTGTGAAAAATGTATGTGAAAAATTATGTAGTGCAGAAATTTGTTGAAGTGTCTGTGCATAGATTTGCAGTGTTGACATTGAAGTTTGTGGAAGTTTATGTGGAATTTGCAAAAAAATGTGCAATGTGGAAAATGTCTGTAGAAGTTTGTGAAGTGCGGAGAAACTATACCAGCTTGGACAACCATCCCGGACATTACATCTGAACTAGATTTAGTCAAGAAATGACAATCGTCAAGGAAATTACGCCAAATCTCAGGAAAAAGTCAATCACATTGGGAAAGAATGTCGAATACTTAAATTAATCCAAAGAGGCGATCAAAGAAAATGTCAATGCCATAAGTGATTCTGTAGAACCAGCTAAGCCTCATTCACATGAGCAATATGACTCAGAGTTCCTGTGGGAGGAAACTTCGTGCCAAGAGAAATGACGATGGTGATAGGTCGAGAAGGCTTAAGCTGACCAGATCAAAATTTGAAGTGATGTTCAATATTTTTATTTTTATTATTTTTCTTATTTGATTAGGTGTTGTGTTTCATTTCATTTTGATGTTGAGATTTATTTGACCTTAAATTTTTTTGTTGCACTTGTTTTAAGATTTGGACCTAGTTTTTGACAGGTGCAACATCCGTGTTTCTAAGAATAATGTTTTATCTTTGAAACATCTGGATGCATAGTACTTCTTGAGGTACTATTCATTA
>NW_018218184.1:0-4183 GCF_001263595.1 Phalaenopsis equestris | reverse complement strand
ATCATCACAATTTATTTTAAATTTTAACATTGACATCCACATTATCTCATCCCTTAACCACATCTGAGAGTAGGGAGAAAGATAAAAGAATCTACTCACATTTCATCTGAAAGATACAAAAAATACAAATTTCATTTATAATAAAAGTTCATACAAAAATAATAAACAAAAAACACTTATCTGAAACACTTTCTCAAAGAAAATTCTTTGTAGCCTCTCTTAGGAAATGTAGGCAGAAGAAATCTCTCACTTCTCTTCTTCTCTAACACATTTTAGAGAAGAATTCACACTTAAACTCACCACAATAACTCAAAACTATAAAAATAATAACTAAGTAATGGTGTGAAATAGCATGAAATGTAGGTGTGTGAAGAGGAAAAATGAGATAAGTGGAAGAATTTGAAATAGTGTGAGGGGGGTTCTGATCAAATTTTGCCCCTAAATAGAGCCTAAGTTAGTTCTCCAATAGGTGCATCCAAAAACTCTTAAAAAAGCATCCAAATTTGTTGAACCTTCTAGAAACAGGGCTTCCACTGACACTGGCGTTGTCGGTGTCAGAGGCTCGTAATTAAGTCCCAAGTCTCTATCAAATGGCGTCGTAGGCATCCATTCTGGCACCGTCGGTGCTGAACAAATTTTTAATTTCTCCATTTTTACTCCAAATTTCTTTTTTTCTTTCTTTTTGCTCCAAGTCCTCAAAATCAATACTTTGCAATAAAACTTGGAAAATTACCTGTAAGAAAACATAAAAAATATCTTCCATTAAAGTGCAATTTCACCAAAAATGGGTATATAAAATGGGTCTAAAAATGCATATATTTTTGGTGTATCAAAATCCCACTTAAATGTTACTTATCCTCAAGTAACTTCTTTAATACATGCCTTTATTTTAAATTCTAGATTTTCATATCTTAGTTTACTAGATAAAATAGCATCACTTAAGAAAAATTTAAAATAATTCCAGTTAATATTAAAGGTATAAGAATGTCTAGTAGTCAAGTCTATAATTTTTTTTTCTTTATTCTTTTCAAAGAAAATTACAAATTATTCATATTAAAGTCACTTAGAATATCCTTATGAAAATAAAGTCACTTAGAGTATTCATATGAAAAAGAACTTCATGAAAATTTACTATTAAATAAGTTATTACTCAAATATAAGTTTAGAAAATGTAGCTAAGCCTTCTTCTTTAAGTTGATTCAAGTGAAGTCAATTTTTAATAAGGCATCTTAGAGCTTCTCCCCATATTATCTTTTTCTTTTCTTTTCTTTTCAGGATCATTTTCAATCCTTTTTCTTTTCTTTTCCTTTTTCTTTTTCTTTTCATTTGAGGATTACTATATCTAGATAGCCTTTAATGATTTTGAACTTCACTATCCCCTTCTTAAAGTTAAAAACTTTTCACATTCCTTAACTTTATAAATTTATTTTAACTTTAATAACTTTTTATAAAGTTCTAATCTTTTCTTCTTACATGAATCTCTAAGATTCTTAATACTTCAAAAATACAAATTTATTTACTAAAAATATAAAAACATAGTCTTATTCTATCATACCAAATACTCTTATTCTCTAAAATTAACCATTATTATTTAAAAATTTTACTTAAGTTTGCTATATATTTAGAAACATAGATATAGTTATCTAAAGTTACCCTCTAATACCAATGGTCATGTTAAATTTTTTTTAAATATTTTGAAGATATAATTAATTGAGGACAAATAAAATTATGTTACTTTTCTTTAAAAAGGAAATTCTCTTCCCCCCAAACTTAAATTTTTAAAAGATTTTAAATGAAGAAAAGAAAAAATTAAAAGTTAAAGAAACATTTAATGCATAAAGAAAAAACATACATGTTGAAGGTTCTGATTTGAAATTTAACTCTGAAATAATACAGGTACTAATATGAAAAGCTACAAGACTTAAAACATTAAATAACACATAATACATATAAAAATTTGCTGAGAAGGAGTTAACTACAAATAAATTCAACAAAGTACTAAAAAACTAATAACAATATTAAAAATAGTCGCACAAATCCACAATTCAGAACACAGCACACAACAAAATAAAGTACCACAGTCCACAAACAAAGAGTCTCAATAATAAAGAACAATTAAACATAAACTAAACAAAAATAAAACTAAAGCATCACCAATCATCATCATCTTCTTCTTCATCCCCATCCAAATTCTGCTGCCGATATGGAGTAAAAACAGGGTGAGTAGGAAACTGAACTGAGTGATCACCCTTCATGAATTTGACCATTGCATCATCATAAGCAACATCATATTCAAACTTCTGTCGTATCAAATCATTAAAATGAGAATTTATGCCCTCCATATTTTTCATTCTATGATCCATTCTCAAATTATCTCCGTGTTGGATCATCATTTGCTCCATAAGTTCTTGGATAGTATGGGAACTAGAAGTACCTAAAGTAGAAGGAATATCCCTAGTCCTACTTCCAGATCTCCATCCAACATGAGATTCATAAGTCTTTATATTGGCAGGCCCAATAGATTTTAGAGGTTTAATTCCTTGATCTTCTGGTCTATAATCAATTCCTGCCTTTTTACATCCTTCCTTTCTCTCTTTCTCTCTTTCTCTCTCTCACTCAATCTCTTTCCCCTTCTATCCCTCTTTCACCCCTCACTTTCTATCTTCCTTTTGCCACTTTATCTTTAACTTTTCTGCCGATATGAAGTAAAAACAGGGTGAGTAGGAAACTGAACTGAGTGATCAATGTTCTAGATCTCCATCCAACATCAGATTCATAAGTCTTTATATTGGCAGGCCCAAAAGATTTTAGAGGTTCAATACTTTGCTCTTCTGGTCTATAATCAATTCCTGCCTGTTTACATAGTGTGAAGATCAGGGCAGGGTGTGCTAAACCTCTAGTAGTCTCTCCAAAAGCATTAGATTGAGTGTTCCTATAAAATATACATTTATTCTTTTCATCTATTGGATACAAGAGTTCAAGATGGCTCTATCCCTTGTAACCTCAGTATAATGATTTTTTAGAATCATTATTCCAGAAATAAAATACTGTCAGGCCTTAGATACTACATTTAACATAGAAAGAGGAAAGTTTACCATAATTCTATTCTTCACCTTCCAAGTTCCTCTTCCATGAGTAGGAAAAGAAATTACTTCATCTAAGGCCTCATTCATCGTAAAATACAATTTGTACTGTCATCTATACACATCTTCCAATTGATAAAGTTCATTAATTTTCCTTGGAGTAAACTCCATTTTCTCACGAACTAACACAAAGTCTTCAGAAGTCTTCTTGAATTTGGCGTAGAACTCCATCACTATGCCAATAACCATCTCGGAAGTAAAGTAGCATAAATTCTCCCACTACCAAGCATTGATTACTCTCTCAACTTATCTTCTTAGATTTTTAAATCCTCGATCCCGAATAACTTTTTTAGTTGTACATTAACTATTGAAGCAAATGTTGGCCTTGTAATTGACAAACTTTTGATCATCAAAATCTACCTTCCTCTTTTCTTTGCTCATTCTAGGTGTCATGGTAAATCTACAGAAATTTGATAAAGTCCAAATAAATTCCTAACAATTTTGAAAATCATAATGTGGAATATTTTAAACTTAAATCTACTAAGTAAGAGTTCTTCACCAAAGGATTTTCTCAAAATCTTCAAAAAAAAATCTCAAAATTTTGGATCTCGGCAATGTAAAATAAATCCTTGGTGAAAATAAAAAATTTTGAGTTCAAAGTGTAGCTCGTACCTAGAGAAGCTAAAATCCAAGCTTTGTTTGCCTTAAAACCCAAGCAATAGCAAGCCTCGAGTGCAAAAACTAGGGGTTGAAGGTGACTCAATGGGTAAAAATGGTGTTTCAATGTGCAAATCACAAATTTTAAGGGTGTTAGGGTTGGTTCGGGTCAAGGGCCCTGTCGGCTCCCATTCGGCGTCGTCGGCGCAAGTGGCCAAAAAATCCATATTTTGATTTTTTTTCAATTTTCAATTTTCACTCAATTTACTCTAAAGTTTAGTTAGTCTTTCTGAACATTAATTTTCACCTAAAAATAATTAACAAATAAATATTTTCACAAACAACACCAAACTAGCTTTTGTATATGAAAATAAAGTTTTTACAACTACATTTTCTAATCACATTTCTGCATATTCAAAGCAAACTAAATTATAATTCAGCAT
>NW_018218183.1:0-380 GCF_001263595.1 Phalaenopsis equestris | reverse complement strand
CAATGACCCTAATTCATCATTCCTTCAATAAAACACCAAAAATACTTTTCCTTAAAGTGTGATATCATCAAAAATGGTTTAAAATAGGTATGAAAATCTCAACATATTTTTTTTTTGGTCAGATATGATCAATCTAGACAAAATTCAAGCTCAATTGGTCCATGATTTAAACCCAATTTTGATTTAAACCAAAAACCCTAATTTTGGCCCCACGACTTGGTTCTACCAAATTGAACCCATAGCCCACTCAATTGGACACAATTTGTGTTGAAAAATCTTCATAACATTTCTACACATCAAATTTGACCTTCAATAGGCCTTGGTGAGACCTCAATTTCATTTGAATTCAACCTAAGTCTAAAAGCCCCAAATTTGCCCCA
>NW_018218182.1:880-2623 GCF_001263595.1 Phalaenopsis equestris | reverse complement strand
CTTCTAATAAATGGACGATATCTAAAGGCCTACTAAGCGACATAACGATGCTTGCCTCTGTTAGTTTGCCACGTACATATGAAAACTTTTTTTGTGAACTTCAGAAAGTTTTGGGGTTATTTATATGGCCTAAAAGTCTATGACCAGATAAATTTCTTTTTATGATCATTAAAAATTCAATAAAAATTCTTAGTATCACATATTACATCCATTCTCTTCTACATATATATTAGCAAGATAAAATATACGTTAATTGAACTATGTTTTGTTCTGATTCATAAATAATTCAAACTCACTGATGTCTCCTTGTTAATTTAAGGAGGAGATGTCAGGATCGCGGTTGATCTTTGCCTTCAAAGATGGTTTAAACCTTGCTTTAAACAAATAAGATGTACCGTAAGGTGGGATAATCAACTTTGATATGAAATTTGACGATGTTAATATAGAGTATGAAAATCCACTAATGGATGCTGTCGAACAATAAGAAAAAGAGGGATTTCCCTCACTGCTTCGATTCAGTAACAGGATTCTCTCTTCCTCAAAAGGGAAAGAAATCATCAAAGAACAAGATCCAATGGAGGGCCAAGCCGCCGTTTGCCTTATATGGTAGCTACTTCGGCCGGAAATTTGATAATTGCCGATGAAGAGAAAATACCTTTCACCTCGTTGTGGAGAACTCAGCAAAGAAATGCTAACCAGAAAAAATAAAGAGCTTTGGCCAAAGCCAAAAAAGAAAAAGAAAAGTTGTTTGCAATCCCACAAAAGTACATTTATAATGTCAACATGAAGGAGTCTTCTGATAGTCTGTCGTTGACAGCAGAGGAAGTACAATCGGTACAGTGTCCTGAACCATCACCAATATGGGTTCACTCTAATTCTAGTTCGGTTTGTTCCACTTGTCATTCTGCAACACTTGAACAAGGACATTCTACCAGAGCCTTTGTAGAATGCCCAGGTTGCAATGTTTTACAACTTGGACAGTATCGTAATTATGATGATTACTTATCAGCTAATGAACTAATAAGATATGATGATTTGCCGATAGATGATGCAAATACAATTCAGCATTATCCATGGGATATCTGTCATGCGCCAGCTCAAGTTGAGGCATATAATACGGTGGGAATAATACCAC
Source organism: Phalaenopsis equestris (assembly GCF_001263595.1). NCBI lineage: Eukaryota > Viridiplantae > Streptophyta > Magnoliopsida > Asparagales > Orchidaceae > Phalaenopsis > Phalaenopsis equestris. The sequence continues at coordinate 1,488 of NW_018218182.1, read as the reverse complement.
CACTGACATGGCAGTCGATTAGTGATAATCGGTTAAATAATGAAACACATTATCCAGCATATCCAAGCCAAGTTGAGCTTGCAAAGATCCATAACATTAAATGCAATGTTTTTGAACATTTTGAAATAATTGATTGAGATTATGTTAATTTTCTAGAGGGATTGGAATTATACACAGAGGTCTTCTCTCTCACAGAGCAACAAGAGGTACTTTATTGTGTGTTTGATCTCCAAATCAGAGGCAAAGCAGGGTTGCTATCTGGGAGAACATATTCAGAACCTAAAAAATGGATGAGAGGCAAGGGTCGCATTATGATGAAATGCGGCTGTTGTTATAATTATAAAATAGATCGACAAGGAAATCTTCCAGGAATTTTACAGCATATGCAGGTGGAGCCAATGCCACCCACGATAAAATGGATGATTACACGACTGGTTCAATGGGGTATAATTCCAGTAAATTGTAACCCCAATAGTTGCATAATTAACATTTATGAAGAAGGGGATTGTATCCCTCCACATATTGATCATCATGACTTTGATTGTCCGTTCTGTATAGTCTCTTTCATATCAGAGAGCAGTATGCTATTTGGCACAGATATAGACATA
>NW_018218182.1:0-495 GCF_001263595.1 Phalaenopsis equestris | reverse complement strand
TAGTAATGCGAATAGCATGATGTACTTTTCATCTTTTGAGATATATACATGATATATTGTAAAAATGACTGTATGAATCAGTAATAAAATTTTAAAACAGACAAATTAAATTTGTCAAATAAGTTTTCTTGCTTGTGTTGTGATAATTCCTTGCTTGTGCAGTATGACCTCGTTCGGTCTATATCCCCACAAAATCACACATTTTACAAATTTTTTTTTTCTGTGATATCCCTATGGAGTCACAAACTCTATATGATATTTACAAATAAATCTTGCAAATTTTTTTTAAAAAAAATAACATAAATTTCTACACATTAAGCTTTCTGAAACACAGGATATTTAAATCAGTCTAATAACTCTGATTTACTGTTTTAAAAAATTGATCCAGTAATTTTAATTTTCACTTTGAATCAGTTCAATATTTCTGATACATAATTGATCCAATAATTTCAATTTTCGCATTGAATCAGTTCAATACATCTGATTCATAATTGA
>NW_018218181.1:886-8742 GCF_001263595.1 Phalaenopsis equestris | reverse complement strand
TCTTTTTGGATTTACCCTTTCAGTGGGCCATTAAAAATTATTTGTAGTCATTTTTTAATTAAAGAATATGATTCATCGAATGGTTTTGACATTAATGATCCACCAGCAGTAGCTTCAATTATCGATCTAAGAGATACAACCAATCTATTATAAAAAAATTGAATTATTAACCAATCTGGCAACACATGGTGAGGACACTTTCTTAGAGATTGTTAAATCTTTCCCAGAGTTCATAAATTGATTTCCCGTCAAACAATTGATTCCCCGTCAAACTATAAAAAAGATGTAATATCATTTATGTGCTTAGCCATTTTTGAAGGTGATAAATATTTAGATAAAAATTTTTGAGATAAATCAAAATATTAATTTAACGAATAAAAATCCAAAATTAACATTTTCCCACTAGGGCTCCCTATCCTATAACTTATCAAATAATACTCAAGTGACGTTGAAATTTCCATGGAGACTCAATCACTAGTTAATTAAAATACCGGAGTAGAAGAAGTGGTCTTTTAGATTTTTATTTAATTTATATAATTATTTTAATTCAAAAATAGGATTTTTCAATAATAATTTTTTTAATTAATCAAAATAAGATTTTTTGGTCATGGGAGAATTATTAGAGGCTCACCTTCCTAGAGGTCTATTGCTAAGTGTAGTAGCAATACGTCCCAATTAATTTTCCATGTTCCTAATCGTAGCACATTGAATTTCTAATTGAGTCCCCATTTACAATATCAATTCTTTCATTGACAACTTTTTCTTCTTATTCTATAAATTATTAGATCCTAGAGGGTAATAAGTTTTATAAGTTAGATTTCTTTGATTGTTGGAGCTTCCTAATAGGTTTGTAGTGTTCTTTCCCCATTATCGATTTGCAGCATTAGAATTATTATTACTCCAACTAAAATTTGGATGATTCTTCCAATCAGTATTATAATAATTAGCATAAGCATTATTAGAATGATTATTTATTATATTTAAGGTCTCATCAGAAGATTGTGATTCTATCATTTGTCCCAATGAATTTTCCTCAAGCACAGGAGATGTGTGTGAATAATTCATTCCATATTGATTTATCTTCTTTGATATAGCAGCTATTTATGCAGCTAACATAAATATTGCATCTAAATGATGAATATTGGCTATTCTTTTTGGATTTACCCTTTCAGTGGGTCGTTAAAAATTATTTGTAGTCATTTTTCAATTAAAGAATATGCTTCATCGAATGGTTTTGACATTAATGATCCACCAACAGTAGCGTCAATTATCGATCTAAGAGATACAACCAATATATTATAAAAAAAAATGAATTATTAACCAATCTGGCAACACATGGTGAGGACACTTTCTTAGAGATTGTTAAATCTTTCCCAGAGTTCATAAATTGATTCCCCGTCAAACTATAAAAAAGATGTAATATCATTTATGTGCTTAGCCATTTTTGAAGGTGATAAATATTTAGATAAAAATTTTTGAGATAAATCAAAATATTAATTTAACGAATAAAAATCCAAAATTAACATTTTCCCACTAGGGCTCCCTATCCTATAACTTATCAAATAATACTCAAGTGACGTTGAAATTTCCATGGAGACTCAATCACTAGTTAATTAAAATACCGGAGTAGAAGAAGTGGTCTTTTATAAGTTAGAGGGACACTTAGACAAAATTGCATGATTTTTCAAATTACATTTTAATTATTATACTTATTTTAATGATTTTTAGTCATTTAATCAAGTAGATATTATTTTATACTTATTTTAATTCATTATTATACTTATATTGTAGAAGTCTAGAGAACTCAAAGGAACAACAAAATTTTTTTTAATGATTTTCATTTTATTTATAATAATTATTTTAATGGAAAATTTGAGAAAATATTTTTTTAGCTTTTAAAAATTGATTTTAAACTTAGAACAAGTAAGAAAAATTTTATAATGAGTTGAAATTGATCATGAAGTAATTAGGAACATTTTGAACTAGTTTTGTCTTTTTGAAATTTTTAATTATTTTTTATTCAAAATATTGCTTAAAATAAAGTATTTTTTCAAAAATAATTTTTATTTTTCCTAAGTACCACTAATCACAAGGAATTCAGAAAACCACTTTCAAAATTTTTCTAAGTATATTTAATTTAACATAATTATTTTTGTACAAAATACAATTTTTCTTAGAAAATCAACATTTGTTATTAAACTTAATGAAATAAATTTTAAATTTTTATAGTGAGCCAACGTGATTTTTCTACACAATGTGGAAATGCTTTTAATAAATTTTAAATAACATTTAATTCAAATAAATTAGCACTAGCTACAACAATTTGGCTAATTAGAAAAATACATAAAATTATCGAAACCATTCGGATATTTTTCCTAAGCTCCTCTGAGCATAGAAAACCTACTGAGATTCATCCCATAATTTCCAAGTGATATTTTAACTTATAATATTTTTAAGCCAAAATAGCCATCCAAGCTTGGAAATCAGAGTTACAAGCATAAAGATGCTCTCTGATCTTGGAAAAAGCAAAAAACATGTCATCTATCAGGAGGAATGAACCTCCAAAGTTTCAAGCTATGGTGGATAATAATTAATCAATTAAAATTAAAATACCTCAGAGACTATTTAATTAATTAAAAATCAGAGACTCAACAAATAATTATTTTTTTTGGTCCACAGTATATTCCTCTATTCACTCAGTAAGGGGATAGTTTTATTTTATTTTTATGATTTTTTAAGCAAAGTTATGAATTTTTTAAGTTCTGGCATTTATTTAATTCATTTAATCCTATTTTTCTACTAATCCGCGTCATTTTCCACCTTAACCTATGGCGGTCTAAACTACGCACGTGTCCACCTTTGATTGAACACCACTAGCTAAGTCAGCCCGTTGATCAGAAGTTCGTTCTGCACCATCTAGTACATCCATTTCATATACGCTTGATCGGACGATCCTCCTTCATCATCCCTAATTAACCAAACCCGTAGACCGTCCAACTTTTAGACCTAAAATCTCATGCGATACTCAACCAAATCAAGTGTAGAAGAATTAACAGGGGGAAAATGGTGGGCTTGACCTTAGGAGTTCTCGAAGAGTCTCTAGAAGTAATTGGACAGAGTTTCCCAAAGTAAATCGATTAGCTCTTTATTTTTCATAGATAAGGGAGTTGAAATAGCCATGGAAGGGGTGGAGCTCAGGGCTTCATGTCAGGTGCATTTAGCAGCTTATGTCGAGGGCTGAAGAGTGGCAAAGACTAATTCGAATGAGCCAGCTTGGATGGGTGAATTTGAGAGCATTTGGGTGAGATGGCTCTCTTAGTTTGGGGTTTTTTTATGGTTTGGGGTTTTTTTACCACTAGGTTGGCCGACAGGGCCAGGGGTGGTGGCCATAGAAGTCCAGGGAGGCAAGAGAGGGTTAATAATGATTAGCTATGAATGGTTAAAGATGATGAGAAAGATATCTTAGATTAAGAAAAATATAGGAAGAGATCCCCTTGATTTGGATGCTCAATTAGATGGATTTTTTATCACGGCAAATTTGGGTTAGCCTTAGATTTGGATTGGGCAAGGGCTTTGGTTAGACCCAATTGATGGTTCAAATTGGTCCAAAGAATTTCCATGAAGAGTTTTGGATACCAATTGAGTGTAATTTTTGGGGCTATGAAGTTCAATTTGGTGGAATTTGGAGTTTGGGGCAAATCTCAGGGTTTTGGTCCAAGTTGAATTTGAGTGAGATTAGGACTTGATAAAGGCTAATTGAGGGTTTAATTTGATGTTAGGGAGTGTTGTGTGAAGTTTAGGATTCAAAATTGGGGCATTTGGATAGGTTTCGGGTTCAATTTGGCGAAATTTTGGCTTAGGGTCAAATTAGGGATTTTGAATAGGGCTTAGGATTTAGATTTGAAGTTGTGTCAAATTGAACTTGAATTTGGCTTTATTCAATTTTAAGCATGATGAATTTGAGTTTATAATTGAAATTGGGGAAAAAAATGTGATCAAATTGGTGGACATTGGGGTGAATTAGGGTAATTAGGCCTTGAAATTTGGGCTTTTAGTCAAAATTTGTCAAATTGGTCAAATTTTGCTCAATGGAGTGGTTCAAATTGGTTTTGGGAATAGTTGAAACTATTTTGAACGTTTTGGGACAGTTTGGGTCACTAGGGATATTTTGTAATTTTGGCAAAAATTGGGGTATTTTGGTAATTTTGAAAATTTTGGGGTGTTTAGGACAATTTGGGTGGTTTGAAATTGTTTGAAATAATTAATGGAGAAAATTGGGTATTTTGGGCAATTTTAGTGATTTTAGTCGAAATTGGGGTTTCAAAGGTAGTTTGGTAAATTGGGGTAGATTTTGGGGGCAAAAGACTAAATTGGGTATTCTAGTAGGAGTGGGGTTGTCAACCACACAACCACTCTACTTGAGCCTTGGACCACTACAACACCCTACTTTAGGTCCTCCATGTACTGATCTCAGCTAAACCCTTACCTAGAGCTAGTGGCCTAGGGGACCATCTACATGAGTTTCCTAAGAAGTTAAGGGACCAATTAAGCATATTTGACTAGAGCTTGAGGTTGTGAGTGTATGTCGGCGGTATCAAGTGAGTGTGTGTGTGTGTGTGAAATCAACCAAAGCAACACCACACTAAGGCCAAACAGTCCTATGGGGACTACCTTTATGCTCCCCCATAATTGCCTCACCTACTAAATATTAGAGGTTAAGACCAATATGTTGAACTTCAAATTGAGCAAAGATGAGTTTAGAATTTCTAATGGTGAGGGTTCCTCTACTAGTCCTCTAGAAACAGTCAACAATAAAGTCTTATGGCTAGACTCTAGGCTACTAAGTAGGAAACTAGACCGTAACCGAAAGTGAGGCCAGCAAATGAACCCCCAATAGGTTGGGTGTGCAGGGCCGACACATTGCATGTATTGGAGTTGATCGAAAAGATCAACAAAACTAGCACAACTCTGTAAGTCAACTCACTCAAAAAAAAAAAGAAAGGGAGTAGAAGATTTTCACTAGTGAGTAAGTAAGGAATCCCGTTGTGGAAAGAAGATGGAATTCCAAAAATAACCATCAGGAAAACTGACGTTCGCGGCGAAGATTTAATTTTAATTCGATGTTTAAAAAATTTTAATTTAGATTTCAATTTTAATAGTTTCAGAGGATATATATATGTATGAGGAGACCAAATTGAGATGTAAAGCACAAGGACTTACTTCCAACTGAAGAGGTAACAACAGTTCAAAGAACGACAAATATTAAGGACATTACGTCCGAACTATATCTAGTTAAAGAATGAAAACCATTACACAAAACTTCAAGGTGGGAATAAGAATTGAGATACTGACCTCGAGATGAGAACTGGAATTCAGGTACTAGCCTTGGATGATGGGAATCAGAATTCAAGTATTGACCCCAAAATGAGGACAGAATTTCTGTTACTAGTCTCAAAAGATGGGGAATCAGAATTTAGGTACTGATCCTAAATTAAGGACTAGAATTCAGGCACCAGCCTCGGAAGATGGGAATCAAAATTCATTTACTGACCACGACATGAGAACTGAAATTCAGTTACCAACCTCAGAAGATGGGAATCAGAATTCAGGTACTGATCCCAAAATGAGAACTGAAACTCACGTACCAGCCTCAGAAGATGGGAATCAAAATTCTGGTACCAACCCCAAGATGAGAACTGGAATTCATGTACCAGACTTGGAAGATGGGAATCAAAATTCAGGTACTGACCCCGAGATGAGAACTGGAATTCATGTACCAGCCTCGAAAGATGAGAATCAGAATCCAGGTACTAATCTCAAAATGAGGACTGGAATTCAAGTACTAGCCTTAGAAGATGGGAATAAGAATTAAGGTACGGATCTTGAAAATTTCATAAGTGCGGAAAATTTCTCGCATACTATGTGGAAAATATGTGGACGAAATCGGAATCCATCCACCGACCCAAAAATTTCATGAGAATCAGAATTCATATAATGACTCGAAGTGCTGAGATTTCAAGAAGACAAAGATTTGCAGAAATTTGCCTAGATTTCGTAAGGAGTGTGGTACTCTGTGGGGTATTGTGACTAATTTGTGCAGATAGAGACATTTGTGTTGTGAAAGCGAAGAGTGTGGAATTTTTTATTCGAAAGGAATTAAATTATTAAATTTATCATTTTTCTTGTTGTCTTTATTATCATTTTATTATGAAGGTATTTTTTCAAATTTAATCTTCATTGATTAATTTTTTTCAAATTTTTTTTTTATTTAAATCTTATTATTAGACTTTCGTTGTATCATTCTTTGTTCATTATAAATTAGAACCATAGTGTGGTTCTGCGGCTTTTTGTCCATGTCACAAAAATGGTAATTTGACAAAAATATTGAAATCTGAAAGAAGCTTCATTAAAATTCCTGCAATATATGTTATAAGTTAAACACATGCTGAAGCTGTCAAAAGACAACAATTTGAATAAGATTTGAAGCATCAAATGTTGAATACATATCAAATACTGAATACATCTGGAACATTACATATCATATCTGCAATATCTTGATGTAGGTCAAAAAGTGACAAGAACTGTCTATCTGTCCTCTGTGGCGAGCGTATGATAAAGCTGACATTCTAAGTCACACTCCAGAAAAAGAATTCCATTTGTGTGCACCTAGAGGTATGACTATCTCATAGCTAGTATGTGTGTTGTTCTTCCAATTTTGTTTCTAGATGGAAATCATGTGGTATCTCATTGTTATCAATTTTTCCTAATGTAATGGAAACATTGCGTTGCCGCACTCCTGAGATGCAGTGTTTTGCCAAATATGCTTTGTTTCCTTTCAGAATTAAAACTGAACCCACAGGCAGCGGAATTTCAACAGAGCTGCAATTTCTCTAGGGCCAACAATATCAATCTCTTTTCCAAATAGAATATTGCTCTTGCTCATTAAGGACACTGTGCTGAAGGGCCTGAAAAAATCATGTTGATCAATATGTGGAGGAATGTAGTCTTCTTCCTCTTAAATGTTGATTATGCAGCTGTTTAGGATGCAATCTGTCGATAGTATGCTCCACATGAACAATCTCTTAATCATCCTTTTTATCTTAGAAGGTAGATAATCCACCTCTTCGTTTTTTAGGATACCTGGGGGGTTCAGTAGCCCATCCTTTACAAAGTTATAGCAGCAACCACATTGACTTTTAATTCTTCCCTTCCCCCTCACCTGACCATTCTCTTAATCATCCTTTTTATCTCAGAAGGTAGAGAATCCACCTTGTCGTGCCTTAGGATACCTGGGGGGTTCCCTATCCCAACCTTTACAAGGTTATAGCAACAACCACATTAAATTGTAATTCTTTCCTTGCCCCTTGGTTCACGGGATACTTAATGCTTATGCATAGTATAACAATAGTTCTAATGGTATTTTTTACTTATAATTCCTTATTTTGCAACAAAAAAAAAGTTGATCCTGAAAAAAAATAAGAATTTAACTTTCTAATTGATATATATTTATATTAGGATACTACGCTAGTATACATATTGTTATCAAGTAATATAGGACTTTTTGATTAAGACCTGAATGTCGAACCCACATGGAAGATTATGCAATATGTAGTTTTTAGAATGTTTTTTTTTTATTTTTAAAAAGATAATTACTTAAACTAAAAACAATTTTTGAAGGATTTTAAAATTTAACTATTTTTGGTATTTTTGATATTTTAACGAAAAAGCAACAAATTAAAAAGATAACTAAAGTTTTTGTAGAAGAAAAGTACTTAATATGAAAATATCTTTCTTCTTATCATGAATTAGTAATAAGTATAGGAATTCTGTTGTGGAAGTATGCAAATTGTGTTGTG
>NW_018218181.1:0-687 GCF_001263595.1 Phalaenopsis equestris | reverse complement strand
TTTAACCTGTCACTTTAAAGTCCTCTAACTCTACACCCATCAATGAATATTTCCCTATTTATTTGCACTCAATCATATGAACTACATTCTCATTCATACAACCTCATGTGATTCTTTCCAATTGTTGGCTGAGACAATACAAGCCCCGTTCTTACATGCTCTCACAACAAATTTTAACATCTGGATTGGCCAAATCAAGAAGTAAATGAAATGCATGATTTAAATGATCACAACTTCTTCCATCATTAAAGATCAATACTCTCCACAACTTCCATCCAAAACTTAATTACTTATCATTTTAAGAAGAAAGATAAAGAAAAATAGTAAGAATTCAAGGAGAAATAAAAAAAACACTTTAGTTTAAAAGAAGAAATCATCGTCAAACCAACAATAAATCTTAAATCTATTCTCTTTTACAATCACTCAAAACAAAATAACAAAAAGGATTATAAAAATAAAAAGTGGTTCCTGAAAATCTCTCCGAATTAACTCCCCAGAGAAGAACTTTCAAAACTTGCCAATATTTTTAGGACTCACACTTTTTCGGACCTTTTCAGGACTCTTTTCTATGTCCTCTCTTCTTTCATTTATAGTTTTCCAAGAGGTGCCTTGGGATATCTTCAAAATGTGCATTGATTCGTTGTATTTTCCCAAGAGACGCATCATTTCATGATAATTTTCATCCAT
>NW_018218180.1:0-2366 GCF_001263595.1 Phalaenopsis equestris | reverse complement strand
AATCCCCTTGGATTTGGCATTTTATGAAAGAAATGAGTACAACATACTTAACTAACCGTATGGATATGTTTTCTTTGATTGAATGAAGCTTTAGAAACAAACTCCATGCAAGTTCATAGAAAATCAAGCGAGATCTTAATGTTTGAACATGAATATTATTCGACTAATCATCCCATGAGGAACTGGAAATGGACGACAGCGATTGAGCCGAACCGCTGAGATGTCCAAATAAAGGAGATGAAACCGCGAGCCCCCTCGGATGACACCTTGGAAGGCTCAGCCAATTCAAACGGGTCGCGCAAACATTTGGATCTACATAGGTTGAGGTGGTGCCGCATCGGATAATTAGATAATCAGGATTTTTAAATTAATTAAATACAGAAAACCCTAATAAATTTTAAGAAATCATATTTATGTATAGAAAAATCACAAAAATAAAAGAAAAATATCTCTAAACTCAGTAGTCTAAGGAGAAAATAATAAAAAAATTAAAAATAATTAATTTATATTTAATTATTAATGAATTAAATACTCTCTCGCGTATTCTAATTATTAAAAATTAAGTATAGATCCATAAATTATGAAAATTGTAGGGATTATTCCCTACATTTTTTTGGAATATTCCTTGATTTTTCCAAGAACAGGGGATGCCCCTATAATAAAAGTGACCAAATTTCTATCATTTTGGTAATTGTTTTTAAAAATAATTATAAAAAATTATAAATTTGTGTATAAAAAAATGAGGATTGGGTGATAAAGTTAACCCTAAAATGGCAATTGTTATTCCCTAAAATTTTTTAAATAAAAATTTAGAAATCTATGAGAAAAATGGTAAAAATTGGAAAATTACACTTTAGCACAAAACTATCCTAAAGTCTACTTTGGACCATTTAATTAATCCTAGGACCCCAACCCTAGGAGGTTAACAAGATGGTCATCCCCCTGACCATGGACACACACCTCTATGATTTAGAGTTTGGTCTAATTTGAACATGAAATTAGACAAAGTGTTGAGCTCAATCAATTTGAACTTAACCCTAGTAGACCAACCTAAATCTTGGGGCCAACCAAACCTAAGCCAAATCCTATGTGTTGGTTCTAGTCACATGGGAACCAACTAAACCTCATATGTTAAGATTAAGTCTAACCTAAATTAAGCTTAATTAACATTTAAAACCTAATTAATTCTAATCCACATTAGACCTAATTATTTGATTAAGTCTTACCAAAATTAGGCTTAATTAACATTTAAACCCTATAAGTTTAATCAACCTTAGACCTCATTTTTTTATTAAGCCTTATCAAAATTAGGCTTAATTAACCTTTAAACTCTATTTAAGTCCAATCCACCTTAGACCTAATTATCTGATTAAGACTTATCTAAATTAAAATTAATTAACATTTCAACTCTAATTAGGTCTAATCCATATTAGATCTAACTATCTAATTAAGCCTTACCTAAATTAGGCTTAATTAATCTTTTAAACCTTAATTTGGTCAAACCTTCATTAAAACTAATTATTTGATTAAGTCTTACTAAAAATAGACATAATTAACCTTCAAACTTAGTTAAGTCCAACTCATATTAGACTTGATTAACCTATTAAGTTTAATTTAAATTAAACTTAATCAATCCTTAACCTTAATGTTATTCATATTAGATTAACTTAAATCTTAGGTTCAACCCAGTTTGAATCTAAGTTAACCTAAACTTTAGGTTCAACCCAATTGAACCTTGAATCAACCCAAACATTAGGTTCAACTTACAATTAACCAAAATCAACCTAATGCCAAACTTCGGGATCAACCCAAACTGAACCTACTTTAGGATCATCCCATTGAACCTAAAACTTAAGTCTAACCTACATTGGGCTTAGCCAACTTTTACATTGAACCTAAGCCTTAAACTCTAACTTAATTTAGACTTAATTCATGTTGAACTTTCTTTAGGTATAATCCAATATAGACATAATATACATCTAATCTAACTTAGACTTGGTTCAAATTGGGTTACCTTTACATATAACCTAACATAGACCTAACATAAGCCTACTCTAACTTAGACTTAGTTCAAACCTAAATCAACTGAACCATCGGGCCAACACGACCTAACTCGGGTTAACCCAAATCCACTTAACCATTGGGTCAACCCAACCTAACTCAAGTTAACCCAAATTAACTAAATCATCGGGTCAACCGGCCAAACTCGGTTAACCCAAATTAAATCACTGAGTCAATCCAACATAACTAGGGTTATCTCTATCTTTGGGTCAGCTCGACCCAAGTCAAACTCACTTGATATGAAATTCTACTTTAAATTTGATCTAATTGTCAACCCCATATTAATCAAGGATTAAGTTAATTCT
>NW_018218179.1:11395-12847 GCF_001263595.1 Phalaenopsis equestris | reverse complement strand
GTTGTATCTGAGATCGAGGTAGTGCTCCGGCTGTTCCTTGCCCGAGGTGATAATCGTCTCCACGGGTATGGATGGTGCCCCGGCTATAGCTCACTCCCGAAGAGATATTTATCTATCCTTCCACCCTTCCTACTGTTGTCCATTCGCTTCTCATCCCTACAGCGGGCCACCACACCTCTTCCTTAACAACCGTGGGCTGCTGTCCTTTCTCCAACCTGCTGCTAGCAAGGCTGCAGCTCCCCATACTCCATCCCAACACTCAGCCGCCGTTTCTGAACAACCCAATCTTTCTGTCCATCTGCTCAGAATTCCTCCTTGCAGTTAGCGGACCCACTTCCAGCAGTCTAACTTGCTGTCTAGGCTTTTTTTCCATCGCTGCTAGCGCTCTCCCGCTTGCTGTCCATCCTCCGAAAGTGCTGATGAGCCGTCCCCGCTGCTGCCCTACCCTCCTAGCTTGCTACCCCACCTTTCAACCTACCTCCCAGCCGCCCAACAAACATTCCTCCATGCTTTAGTTCTCCTTCCAACCCCCTTTCCGCATTCACAGTTACTGTGTCCCCAAGTCTCCGGATCCACTGGGCCAACCTCCACCGCCCCTGGGATACACTTTTGAGGTGTTGGTTTGCGTCTTTGTGTTTGTTTGTCATTTATTTCATGTTTTGAAGAGTCGTCGTAATCGATTTCAAATTCAATAATAATAATGTGTTTCTTTTGTGGTTTTGGCTTTCTCCTCCGGTATCAGTAAATGAATAGGGCTTGATGACTTCCTGTTAAAGTTTGATCAAATTGTTAGAAAAGAATTTCTAATTGACAATACATTTTATTTCTAAAAAATGATTTGTTCTTTCAACTCATTTTATTGATGTTTTATGTTTTTGCGATGTCATATTTAGTGGTTTATGCCTCAAAAGAATTTTTTTGTGACCACACAAAAGCATTCCCCTTTTTGGTGGGTGTCACTGTATATTGTAATTAGCTAGAGAAGTTGAGACTAAATTGAATTTTCATGTCTTTTATGCATCTCTTGAAAGCACTATCAACTCAATATATTATAGGAAGTAAAGATTATCTAAAGCTTTTTTATTCCTGTCTTCCAAGGGGATATCAATTCATCTTTACATTTCATGGCTTTGCGGACTAAACTCATTCTCCTCTATTACTTTTATGTGTTTTAAACTAAAACCTAGTCATCACTATTGAAGATGTCTCCGGAATTTGAATTTGTAGATAAACATTTTATTTTTCACCATGTGTTTGAGCCCTTTATAGGGATGACAATGTGTAGTGCACTTGCTTTGCTAAAGTCATATTTAGATCTTTATCAGTTAACTATATCACAAACAAAATTTGTAGCTGATTAACCTATTTGTACTCGTAATAGGGAAGAACAAAAAAATGATTATTCATACTTGTTTCATATATGAAAAACACATATATTCATTATTTCCTTTT
>NW_018218179.1:6700-11285 GCF_001263595.1 Phalaenopsis equestris | reverse complement strand
ATTCTAGGATTTTTAGGTGTTAGGAAGAGAATTTAGAGGGGAAGTGGCGACTCCTGTTAGGCTTGTAGGTTGACAACTTTCTAGAAGACTGGGTAATACCATTCTAGGGTTTTTTGGAGGTGTTAGGAAGAGAATTTAGAGGGGAAGTGGTTATGGATTAGCAAAGGAATTATGTATGCAAGCTTGGTGGCGTTTGGAAGTAGATAAGTAACAAATCTGCTATGGGACAATAGATTCAAGCGGTTTGGTTGCTATCTGGACTGATGATAACAGTTGAACAGCGATACAACGAGGTAAAAACAACGAGGAGGTTACATCACCGGTTCCTAAGCAAGCTTGGGATACACCACTTGCAAAAGGAAGATTATACAACACCCCGAAGAGCGAAAATCACTCCGAAGAGGATAAATCTGAGAAAAGTCTCTCAACTTCATAAAATCATCAAAACTAAAAACCTAAACAACATAATAAAACATATATAAATGTCCCCTAATATAAAATACCTAACTGGAAAATTAAAAAAGATAGTAAATAACCATAAAAGAAAGAAACAAAAGATTAAACCTTGCAGAGAATAAAATGAAAGAAATAAAAAAACTCTCTAGCAGCTGGACTCCTCCCATGATTGCGGGAGTTACAAATTGGGGAAGTTGACTCACAGGAGTTCCCGCATCATTCTCCCTTACTATGTGTTGACCTCATTTTTGAGGTCATTACTCCATTCCTTATGATCCTAGGATCTAGCTCTAGGGGTTTCTATTGACTATCCTAGAAAACTAGAATTGGGACCCACCCTTTTTAGAAATTTCAGTCATTTCTTATTTGCCTGTGATGTCTAGTATTTATGGTCTCAAAACTATCGTCTTATGGACGAGCGGTTAATGACTATTGTGTGGAGACTCAGGGAGAAGTTCCCAATAGGATTTCAAGCCCTAGGAAAACCTCATGAGAATTTTACCGTCACATACACACACCAAATGCACAAAATTCACAAAATTGCATGAGGTCGGACTTCAATTAAGCTTAAAGAACGGGTGAAAATGTGAACTTCTCTGGACGACCTCCGACGATAAAATGGATTGCGCCAACGCGTTTGGGACACTAATTTTTGTAGAAAAGGATACCCATATTGCCATATTTCCGACACGAGAAAATTTGCACGCAAATTGATGAATTCGCCAAAATGACCACCGCGGTGAAACTGACCGGGCCAGCACGTCCGAAATGTCAAATTTATTTAAAAAGGACATCAATTTTGTTATGTTGCGACGCACGAATAAAAAATGTACAAATCAATATTTTTGAAATATTAAATATTTTATATAATTATATTATTATTTATAATAAAATTTATAACCCTAATCTCTATTTCCCCTTCTCCCGCACGATTAAACTCTCCATTCGGTCGGTCTTGCGCTCGACTCGTCTCCCTCTCGTCCGTGCCTTAGCTCCAATCGGCCACACCCGAGACCGAAGCCATGGCCGTCGAGCCCGAGTCTTCCTCCCCACGCGCGACATTCCTATTCCCAACACGCGCGACATTCCGCTGCCATTCGCGCACGCGACTCGCCTCCTCGATCTCCGCTCGGTCGAGCGGCCCGCCAATTGGTGAAATTCCACTTGGCCGACTCTTCTTCTGCCCTAGGCTGCATTTACACCTCCCTAAATGCATTTTCTTTTCCTAAATGCATTTTCTCCTCTCCCTTTACCTGATTTGGCCACCATTAGGGCTGGTAGGTGGCTGCTCTTCTCTACTTTCTCTCCTATAAAAACCCCACTTTGGGGAGGTCTAGGGTTGGCCGAAAATTTTAAAAAGAGGGTCGAGGTGCTGCCAAAATTTTGTCTTGCGTGAATTTCCTGTTGCTCGGTAGTTGGATCAATATTCTTGCTTGTTTCTGTGCTTCTTGGAAGTGCTGTGGGGAATTTTCAGGGCTGGAATTTCGGTGGAGTTTACTTCCTTTATGGAACTTTCGTTTTGGATTTTCTTGCTTTCATCATTTCTGATTTAGTGGTTAGTTGGGGTAAGCTCTTTATAATTTTCCTCTTCGTTGGTAGTTTGGTTATGGCAAGCCTCGTATCATGGAAGCCCTTCTTCTTATTTTTTACTTAACTATGAATTTACTTGCAAAAATATGAGAAGTGTGATACTCTCTCTTATGTGAAGATTTGAAAGTTGCTACTTTGAATTTGGGAGTCTTGCTAGTTTGTTTTGGGGAACTCTTGATACATGTCGCCTAATTCCTGTGCTTTTACACTTCTTTCATTTGAATTTTAATAATTTACATGCATGCAATCCAATTCTTATATACCTACAAATTTGGCACATGGGTTTTGATAAAATTCTTCTAAGATTTGTATTTTCTAAAATTCTCAAGGACACTTTTCTTATGGGATTTAAAGCATTCTTTTGTTGATGTTCAATACTTGTACCTTTGGTGTCCAATTTGCAAAAATCTGAAATTGTCAGGTGGCTTGTTTTGCAAAATCTAAAACTTTGTGTGGCATAAATGTAAAAGCTGAAGTCTAGGTGTGAATACAATGTAACCTTTACATTCTTACCACCTGATTCTTATATAATTATATACCTCACACTAAAGCTCCAATATTTACAAACATGTTGTGCAATGCTTTTAGATTTTTATGCTTGCCTTTATATACATCTTCTAGTGCACCTGAAAATATTTCCTTTCTCTTTTAAAACATGTGGAAGTAAAAGTTTATGTCTGGTTTTGAGATCTAATCCTGGAAAGCTCCTTGAATCAATAAGATGAAGTGAAATGTGGCTGTTTTCTCTTGCTTTCTGATTCTAAATGCATGATAAAGGAAATTTTGGAACATTCTTGTGGTTGCCATGAAATGATAATTGACTATTTGAAATATGAGAAATGATGGTTTGGGTTTTGATTCTAAGGCTCTCTATTATTGTTGGCTTCATTCAATTTAGACTCTTTTTGAAATCAAGTTTATGCTGGAAATATTTTCTGGTTTGCCCCTTGTGCTGGGCTCGGTTTGCTCTTTCTTGGGCTCGATTTAGACTCTTTTTGAAATCAAGTTTATGCTGGAAATATTTTCTGGTTTGCCCCTTGTGCTGGGCTCGGTTTGCCCTTTCTTGGGCTCGGTTCGGACCCTTTTTGAAATCAAGTTTATGTTGGAAATGTTTTCTGGTTCGCCCCTTGTGCTGGGCTCGGTTTGCTCTTTCTTGGGCTCGATTTAGACTCTTTTTGAAATCAAGTTTATGCTGGAAATATTTTCTTGGTTTGCCCCTTGTGCATAGGGCTCGGTTTTCCCTTTCTGCTGGGTTCGGGTTGGCCTTTTGCTAGGCTCATTTTGTCCTACTTTTGGTGAGTTATGTTAGTTAAGATTCCTTATATGTTTGGACTATTTCTTTGGGCTTAGTTTACCCCTTTGGTGGGTTCAGTTTAAGCTTCTTTTGGTATTATATTTTGGCTGAAATCTCTTACTGTTTAGAATTGTCCGTTGGATTTGATTTGATATTTTTGTTGGGCATGGCTTAGTTGGAGGTCTCCCTTCTCTTTTGGCTTTACCCGTGAGCTCTCCTCTCTTTTGGCTCCGTGAGTTGGATTTGGAGCTTGGCTGTCATTTTTGGTGCCTTACCAGTGGGTTCTCCTTTTCTGTTGCTTTACCCGTGAGCTAATTGGGTTTTGGATGTGAGCCCGGTTGCCTTACCCGTGAGCTCTCCTCTTCTTGTTGTCTTACCTGTGAGCTAGATTTGGAGCTGGGGTGTGATCCCTATTGCCTTACCCGTAAACTTTAACTTATGACCTCTTAGTGAAATAAATTGGGTTGGTGGTTGCCTCTTTCTATTGTCTTGGTCATGGATATTTATAAGGATAGTTTCATTTTAATGAAATATAAAAGAAAAGGGAAAATAGCTTTTGATCAAAGGTGAAGTTGAAGGGGTTTGGAAATTCATAAAGTTGCCAACTTAAAAGGATACCCTTTTGGGGTTGATCCAATTATATAAATGTGAGAAAATGATATCCTTCTAGGATTGATTCGAGAACCTTTGGCTATATTTTTAGGTCTTTTTGATATGACTTTGAGAATTGTTCTACCTTGTTTCTTCTTCGATCTTTTTGGTGGATTATTTTCTCCTCTCTCTCATCCCCATTTTTGTTCTTTTTTTTCCTTGCTTCTTGGTTCGATTTTCTGTGTTTATGTCTGATACATAAGTGCTCATGTATAACCTTTTGCTATATGTGAAACCATCAAGCAAGGTCGCAATTAGGTCGGTTTTGTTTTGGGGCATAGAACGATGAGCGCCGGTGGTAGAGTAGAATGATATCTCATCCTACAACACCAGGACTCAATTCCGGGACCTGATAAACTGTAGGAAGAAAATATCATTCACCGACAAAAGACTAGAGGGGGATCCGTACCTTCTTAGGCTGCTCGTAGTCTTTGGCTCGGTGACGTGGTCGACTTGTGGACAATCATTTCTTTTTTTTTCAAAATTAATAAAACAAATTGGGAAGAATATATACAATATTTATAAAAATATTTTCATTATAAAAATCAAAATTAAAATAATTTTTCTTTTGTATGCTTGAAATACATATGCATG
>NW_018218179.1:0-5803 GCF_001263595.1 Phalaenopsis equestris | reverse complement strand
TCGACTCTTTATGCCTTGGAGAATTCAACCCCTCGATCCCCATCCCGCCTGCTTCTTCCTCGCTCGATCGAAGCCAAAGAAACCGCCTCCTCTCTGCGCCGAAATCCCGTACTCAACTGCTTCGCCTCCTCCCTCTCTCGGTAGATCCCGCTCACCCAGAAACCCACGCCTACTTCGCCTCCCCCCTCTCTTGACAAATCCCGCTCCGCCTCTCTTCCTCGGCATGGAAAACTCCTTAAGGTAGAGTCTTGTGTTTATCCCTCGGGATAGATATAAGATTTGAGGTAGAACGCTCTTTCATTTAAACTGTAAAAACTATGAGGTCAGTTTTATTTCATATTTTTTATAAAATTATACATATATATGTAAATTAAAGCATCCTTCCGAAACGGGTAACAGAATTTCGATTCCGGCGACCGACAGCTTCGTACGGGCAACTCAACCCCCCCAAACTTCAAACCTTTTTTCTCCCTTTCTTTCTAGCGCCGACAATTATATATTGCTGACATCATTTTTAGTGAGGTCTTAGTCTCCTACTCCTAGAACCCCAGATCTACATTTAAGAATTTTTTGTTGACCATCCTAGCTGACTAGTGATGAAGCTCACCTCCCATAGAACTTCAAGCCACTTCTTGTTCATTTTTATGCAGACCTCGCATGAGTAGTCCCAAGCACTCAACTCTTAGTTGCAAGGGCGAAGAACTAACATGTAGAGGACCCGAAAATAAGTTCCTACAGTATCAGACAACCATAGGTGAACCCTCCTTGACTCAAACACTCGCGAATGCCGCAATTTATGCACTCACTGCACCACGCATGATGTTGACTTGAATTGGCCTGATCGTAGACAAACTTATCTGAACGATTCCGGATGACAAAACGAACCACACCGGCGCATCCGGAACTACGACTTTAGCTAGAAATGACACCCAAATTGCTATGGTTCCATGCATGAGCAAATAAAACGAAAATGGATACACGTTTTTTTAATTAGCGGGGCGCGGGCCCGGGCTCAACCCAGGTCCAACTCGGGTTCGATTCGGGCTTGACTCGGGCTGAACAAAGGTTAAAGAATTTTTAAATTTAAATTTTCAAATTTGAAATGGGCCCATTTAATTTCATCTTAATTGAGAGTTAAGATTTTTCAATTGCGCCCACTGTATGAATGAAATTTGTTTAATTCCCCGCCTAATCCTTTGTAACGTTCATTTTTGAATACTACAAACATACAATTCGACTCCTCCCCGACATTCAACTCCTGCCTTTGTCGACTCTTTATGCCTTTGAGAATTCAACCCCTCGATCCCCATCCCGCCTGCTTCTTCCTCGCTCGATCGAAGCCAAAGAAACCGTCTCCTCTCTGCATTGAAATCCCGTACTCAACTGCTTCGCCTCCTCCCTCTCTCGGTAGATCCCGCTCACCCAGAAACCCACGCTTACTTCGCCTCCCCCCTCTCTCGACAAATTCCGCTCCCCCTCTCATCCTCGGCAGGGAAAACTTCTTCGGCTCGTTCCGGTCTCTGCACCGAAAGCATTCTCCTCTCGCTCCTCTCGCTCAACTCTTGCCTTCTGCACCAGTCCCTGCCCGACTTTTATCCCCCGCACTGAAGCCGCTCGCATTCTCCTCTGCGTTTGAGCGCCGGTGGGGGGGGCTAGGCGGTGCTGAACTAAAATCTAGGGTTTGTTACCTAGCTCTAATGCAATAGCAATCTTTGAGAAAAATTGGCTCAATGCCTTTTTCCATGCTTACGTTCTAAAAAATAATAATTTGTACAATCTATTTTAGGTAATCTAATGATATGCACAATTAATGAAAGAGGTAAATCAGGGAAGAAAATTTGAAGCAATTTAAATAAGAAAGCTCTTAATTCTAGCTCCCTGATTTTTGTCATTCTTGATTGATAGAAGAAACTTACAGAACTTGCACAACAATCTTCCTTCTCCAATCTAACGCAAAAATCTCAAAATTCCAACGCACCACACTCACACGAAGAAAAGCACACAGGAATTTTACGTGAAAAAACTTAAAAATGGTAAAAAAAACCACGGAGGCATACTATCACAAATTTTACTATGTAATTCAGAAATTTTAAGGATTCACACAAATTTCTTCTTCACACTCGCAGGAAGAAACTTATAGAACTTGCACCAACAATCCATGCTCGATATCGGCTTACAAATCGAAATTGCGTGTAATAAACGTATCGGGCACTTAGGCACCCAAACTTGACGCCTAAACGCCAAACTCTCGATATTGACGTCCAAAAATGGGTGTCAAGGCACCAATAGATCACCGCCTATGCGCCGATCTCTCAGGCAAAATAGCAGTGTCCGCTCTATAGCAGGCGCATATGCGCCCAAAACCAGTGCCTAAGCACCGACGCCACTGTAGTCGCGCCTTATGGGGTGCTTGAGCGCTCCTTAAATATTGCTTTGAATGCTTTGGCTCCACAAACCATAACACAGATTCCTCTACCACTCTCCATTAGACCAGAACCTTGAATCAAATTATTAAATAACAATTACAAATATACAACTCACATTTCAAACAAAAAAAAAACAATATATTCAATTGGTGGGCAAAAGAAAAATGAACACACGCACACACAACAAATTGTTAATAAAAAAAAAAACTATGCATTATACCACAATATGAATCACATGCAAAGCATTACAGGAACCGAGCTAAGATTGCATAAAATAATTATCTTGTCGGCACAACTTGGCAATAACCCAATTACAACTGAAGGAAACAATAACACATTAAAATAAATTCTTTAAGAAGAAAATATTAATTTTAAAACAAAATATCAAATATGTGGACATATAGTTGTAAAATGTCTTTCCATCATAAAATAGATTTTACAAAGAGAATAAACCAAAGAAAAATCCAGGAGTTGGAATTATCCTAATGTTAGTTTCCTTAAGTTGGCAATGCAAGCAACGCCAACGTAAAACAAGTTTGTAAAAATGCCAGACACCGGAGTTAACCAAAATCGCAATAGGACAAGCAAATGGTATTACTAAAAAAAAATAGGTGGTTACAACCGACATACTTGAAAGAAAAAAATACAACAGACACAAACAAATATAATTACAGTGTATTCCAAAGATGATAGTGATCGCCAGCGAGGGTTGAAAATAGCAAGGTGGTTGTTTCCCCAGTGTAGAACAACAAACAAACAACAAGAAGTAGTGTGGTGTGGTGTGGTGTGGGGGGGGCTACCCAGGGTGATGGCAGCAAAGAGGAAGGACTAGACAACAGTGAAACGACTGGAGAAAATAGCAATCATGGGTGGAGGCAGCTAAGGGGGAGTTGCGGCAGTGACGACACTCTGGAAATAGGAAAACAGCTGGTCTGGCGGCCAGCAAAGAAGAAAATAGTCGAAAAAGGCTTCTTCTGAGTTGTTGTAGCAAACGAGAATGACGACAACAATGTTGAGGAGGCAGCAAGTAGGGAAGGGAGGTCAGTGAGGAGGTTTATGGAGATAGTCACCACCTTAGAGTAGGATACAACCGAAACATCATGTATCCTTAAAAACAACACTAACAAGAAGAAAACATCGATAGCAAATCAACAAAAACTAAACTCTAACATAGAAAACAACATATTTATAATAAAGGATAACTAGGAGGGGGAACCCCTCCCCTTGGTCGGCAGGCTTTCACGCCCGATCCGAGGCCTTCGGTATCTCGCTCGAACGAGGAATCTCGCCTTTGGCCTTTCCTTCTCACCATTTTCTTTGAAGGCCAAGGCTCTTGCTGTATCTTGCAGGCTTGTCACGCTTTCAATCAAGACATAGAAAGTTATGACCGTAGTCATCTTAACAAGATCGAAATTGGGTCTTTAATTTTGGTCATAAGAAAAGCGTTGACGTGCTGCTTTAGAAGTTGTGGCTCACTTCTCATTCTTAAATTCCGCCAACGAATGAAGAAATCGAGAAGCGACTCTTTTGGACTAGCAATCAAGTCATAGTGATCTGGTGGTGACTATGGTGGTGCGCCCTAACGAAGCGCTTTATAAAAGCATCTTCTAGCTCGGAGAATTCATGAAGGTGCCATTTGGAAGATATGCATACATTTAAATGCAAACTCGAATAAGCTTGTGACAAAATGACGGAGCAGCAACATGTCATTTCCTCCAACATTGCTGCAAAGTGCTCGTCATTGAGCTACATGCTATCAGAAATTTTCAATTCTGTTGAACTGTTTGCTACATGCTGCAAAGTAACTGGACGTGTCTCAACCTGTATAACAAGTTAATCTATGTCAGACCTAGACTTGTTGGCCCCCAAACTCGTAATCTGGGTGGTCAAAAGGGCAAGCTGGTATTGGGACTGGTCTTGGAGAAGGGAGATCATCTCGTTCTTGCTCCTATCCTCATACTCAACCGAAGTGTATCCTGAACCCTGTGGATTCATGGTGATCTGGCTCATCGAGATCACTGGAGGGATTTCCACTAGAGGCAGCTTCTCTAGTGGTGACTACTATCACGTGGCTAGTGGCCATCTTAAGATCGTGTAACTCCTCACCTAGAAGGTCGTCCTTGTCGAGGAGATCCTCTGGAATGTCGGAGAGGTTTCCATCAAAATCATCCTCGGGATCCACCTCAGGCTTTGCCTAAGATTCACTGGAGGTGGCTCTAAGACAGGCTCAACAGGAGGAATGGTTCCTTTCGGGACTGCCTCAACGTTGTTCTCTATCGGAGTAAGAACAGTAGGAGGGGTGCGACAAGGGTTTTTCTAACTCACTTCCTCCTGTTCGGCATCAGAAGAACATAATTTTTTCTAGCATATTTATTTTTAAAACGAAGGGGCAAGTATTTACGGGGTATCCCTCGGTTCTTTCTCGACCGAAGTATGATGAATCCATTTTCTTCTTACTTAAAGAAGAGGAAAAGTACCGAGAAGCTTTTTCTCAGAAGCTTTTTCTCTTTATTAATTTGAGTGGAAAATATAGGTGTGGGCGGCGCCGCTACAACATCCAAATCAGAAACAACAGGAGGCATATCTGGTAGAATGACTGTAGTTGCCGCTCCCAGTGTCCCGTCACGGGATGCCCCAACGGGCTCTACCGCCTATACGACAGACTGAAAAAGTGCAGGCGACGGAAAGACCTCGGTTTCCTGCCACAAGGACTCTAAGGGAAGTAGAGAAAGCCTTTTCCTACCTTTCAGGATACTTCAGAGTTTAGGGCAAGGACTCTCTCAATGACAAGTCCCCTTCCTCGGAGGTAAGAGATGGCTCTCACTATCTTTTTAGTCAGAAGATTAGTGGCAGTGGAAGGAATATCAACAACGGGTTCTGAAGGACCCCGCAACTTGAGGACGGGAATGCCTCTTGGCAATTTGAGCTGGGACAAGATCCTCGTCTAGGGTCGGAACCACAGTAGGTGTAGAAACCTGAGAAAAGGCCCTACTGCTTTTCGCGCAGCAATCTATTCTTAGTTCTCCGGGTCCTTGTACCCAGTATAGGCGTAGGAGCCTCGAATAAACCCAGAACAAAAGAAGTTGGGACAACAGCACGTCCAGCAGAAGGTGGCGCATCAACGTCACCGACAGTACTCTCTGGCGACTCGTCAACTGAAGGTGTAGAGATCCGTGAAAACACGGACAAGCGGCTAGAAATCTAGAGAAAGTTGAAGGGTGTTGCGACGCATCACCATCAGGCACTTCCTCTTTCTCGAGGGAGGAGCAGTGTTGGCACACTCTACAGCAGCCACAGGGCAACATCTGCCTGACTTCTCCTTTGGTATTAAATACGAAAACAGCGTTGTCGGCACTATTTTTGGTGTGGGGTTTGCC